>NC_050535.1:7142137-7161131 GCF_002922805.2 Oryzias melastigma
TGTATAATTTTGACAAAACATATTTTTTTGGTGAGTAAAATATTGAAAGTTTTTTAAGGTTTGATTGGATTTATTCTGGAATAATATTCCTGTCTTTTTATTATTCATAATTATATTAAAAAGTTACGGTTTTGACGTTTTAAAGCACTGTGCTAGCTTTTTGGACTATTTAGGCATTTACTAAGATTTTTTTAAGGCAATTTAGCTAATATTTCAGCTACATGCTAGCTGTTTTGGCTAATTTCAGCTTTTTCAAAAGTTTTAAGGCTGTTTTGGAGTTTGGCTAATTTTACTGTATATGTGAGCTGTTTTGGCTAATTTAGGCTTTTTCTGTTTTTTAGGCTAATTTGAAGTTTAGCTATTTTTTAAGCTACATGCTAGCTTTTTTGGCTAACCTAAGTTTTTTTCATTTTTTAGGCAAATTTGGCATATAGGTAATATTTTAGTGGCTATCAGCTTCAGCATCTTCAGCCATCGCGTTCAGGATTTTCAGCTATCAACTTCAGTGTTTTTAGCTATTAGTTTCAGGATTTTCAGCTACCAACTTCAGCGTTTTTAGCTATCAGTTTCAGGATTTTCAGCTATCAACTTCAGCATTTTTAGCTATCAGTTTTAAGAATTTTCGGCTATTCAATAAAGCGTTTTCAGCTATCAGTTTCAGGATTTTCAGCTATCAACTTTAGTGTTTTTAGCTATCAGTTTCAGGATTTTCAGCTACCAACTTCAGCGTTTTTAGCTATCAGTTTCAGGATTTTCAGCTATCAACTTCAGCATTTTTAGCTATCAGTTTCAGGATTTTCAGCTATCAACTTCAGTGTTTTTAGCTATTAGTTTTAAGGATTTTCGGCTATTCAATAAAGCGTTTTCAGCTATCAGTTTCAGGATTTTCAGCTACCAACTTCAGCGTTTTTAGCTATCAGTTTCAGGATTTTCAGCTATCAACTTCAGCATTTTTAGCTATCAGTTTCAGGATTTTCTGCTATCACTTCAGTGTTTTCAGCCATCAATTTCACCATCTTCAGCACCAGCATCTTGAGCTGCTAAATTCAGCTTAAAGCATTCACACAAGCATTATCCATAATCCATTATAGTAATAGATTTGTGGCTCCTTATGCGATTGAGTTTGACACCCTGGTCATGACTGCAAACTATCACCATTAAGTATTTAAAAAAATAATTTGTGCTTGTAGATTCTTTTATTATGTCAGCAGCTAGATCCTCTCTTTGAGAGGTGGTGTGGCGGCACAAGTTACCATAAGCCTAAGCCCCCTGCGGTCATCACACCCCAGGAATTAATTAACTCAAGGATGTAAAGTTCCTTTCAAAGCTGAAACAAAGAAAATGGTTCTGGTTATTAAAGTCGTTTTCTGGTAAATAGTAGTTAATTACTTTCATTTTAAGCGATAAAGGAAAAAAAACTTTAAAGGGAAAGTTTATTCAAGTAGAATAATTTAACCCTTTAGCACTACAGTTGTGTGTTCTTTTAACAACCATAACTCTTCTACTGTTTACGCCACTAGTATTCCAACAGATTCTGAAGTGATGAAAAGTGGCGTCAGAATCAGCTGATTTATTTTTATTGCGTAAACGGTCAAAGTTACAGTATGTCATTGATCTATGTTAAATATTGTCAGCAAAATCTGTGGCATTAAAGGGTTAAAAGGAAATGATTGGGAGCTTATTGGGGATTGGACCAGGAAAAACAAAACAAAGCAAAAACATCCCTCCACTATATCCACTATGTTGTCCCGATGACAAGAACAACAATAAAAAAACTCTAAAGATTAAAAAAAAAACAATAGGAAAAATACCTGAAGTCATAGACCTTAACCAAAATCAAACAACTCAGTTACGCCTGGTTCACATCGGATGTGGAATACTGATAAACATCTCTCCCAAATTGCTACATTTTAAAAATTGACCTGATTTTCTCGTGTGTCTTGGTGTCAACTTTCTGCCAAAATTGATGCAGATTACGTGCGGCTCGCGCAAAAAGTAGACGAGACACCGAAACAGCTGGAGCTGGCCGCGGAGAACCGTGGCACTTCGCGTCTGGTGTGAACTACACCATAGGTTAACAAGGGAGCCAAATGGAGGAAGGCGCCATTCCGCGCCACTTCGCAGCACTTCCTTGTCTGGTTTGAACGAGGCGTGATACTCTTGGGTTGTGTCCAAATTCCTCCCCCTAATCACTATATAGTGCGTTCGCCATTTTCTAGTGCTGTCCGAATCTACTAATTCCAAAATCGAGTGCACTCGGAATTTCCCAGAAGTCTTTGCGAAAAACTAGCGTACGTCGATGCTCACTAGATTAGCGAATATAGACCACAATGCATTGCGGTCGAACAATTTTGAACAAAAAAATTTGTTTAAATGTAACATTTGAACAAACCATCCACATTTACACCATCAGAGCACAGTGGAGTCATGAATAAACGCCATGAAATGTTAGTCCCACACTATATAGTTTTTTAGTAGTTAGGGGTTAGGAGGGGATTCGGACAAAACCTTGGAGCATGTCTGAAACATGAGAACATATTTCCAGGGTACGTCAATTCATGATGTGGTAGTCCAGACCTTATTTAGGTAAATCCATGCAATAACTAAATGAACCCATTTAAAATGACAGCTTGTTGATCTCTTTAACAGATGTTCCTAGAAACTCGCAGTTTGAGGCGTTGGAGGAATCCTCCAATTGGGCTGTGTACCTGGTGGCTCCCACCTGGGCCTTGCACAGCATTCAACAGCGGTGTCCAAAGTCGGTCCTCGAGGGCCGGCCTCCTCCTGGTTTTCCAGAATCTCTGCCTTATCTGCTGCTGATTACCTGGATCAGGTCTCTTTGGCCTGTGACAGACTGGCGACCTGTCCAGGGTGTACCCCGCCTTCGCTCATCAGTAGCCGGAATAGGCTCCGGCACCCCCGTGACCCCGGAAGGGAAGAAGCGGACAAGAAGATGAATGAATGAATGAAAGGTCTCTTTGGCCAATAAGGAGCTTCAATGGCAGATTGGTTGAAAAACATGTAGGACACCGACCCTCGAGGACTGACTTTGGACACTTCTGGCCTACAAGCACTTCTACAGAAACTGAATGACTCAAACATGGCGTCTTGATTAGGAAGAGTGGCACCCAGAATAACTGGTAAACGGGTCTTCGGTTTAGATCATGGAAGAACTGCACTACCAGCAACATTATTATGCAAGTAATGTTACCTGCTAGATGTCTACCTTGGGCTATCAGAGTCACCGCACACATTCCAGCAAGTGAAGGAGGTGTGAACCAACAAGCAGCACGTGCTCGTAAGTTCGCGACGGTGTATAATTATCGTGCACTGAGCCACTCGAGGTAGTGGAGGCCTATCTGCGACAATCATAGAAAGCAGGTCATAAGTATAATCCAGATAGGGCTTCAAAGCTACAGATAGTCAGCGGCTAACTGAAGTTGATACTCAGCAGACTGCCTTTCAGACAGACTTAACAAAATCCTGTTGCGACTTTGACCTCCTGCGAGGACAGATCAGATAAGCACCTCAGGTAAACACAAACACTAAGAGTAGGGAAAACAAGGCTAAGATGATAAGTGAATCAAGTGAAGGGCTCATTAATTGCTAAGATGCCCATATCCGCTCAAAAGGACCTGGAAGGCATGACCTATCACCTTTGATTGTGGCATGGTGAGTAATGATAGGGGATTTGCTTTGACTAAATATGTTTAGATTTAAGGGGTTCAGTGGAGGTTCAGATGATTATTCACACACATACCTAGAGGGGTTGATGGTCTCTTGTTCCTTGTCCCAGTGTATCCATTTTTAGGTTGTAGGGACAGTATATTGGGTGGCTTTAAATTGGGTTTCTTGAATTGGACATTAGGGCAGCCATGATTAGTCAACTACTCATTACTTTATATTATATGGAGTCTGAGTTTAGTAAAGTTAAAAGCTATAATGGCGTTATGCTAGCGTTTTGGACTATTTTGACTTTTATTAAGGTTTTTTAGGCTATTTTGGAGTTTAGCTAAGATTTCAGCTGTAGGCTAGCTGTTCTGGCTAATTTAGGCTTTTTTTTATTTTTTTACGCTAATTTGGCATTTAACTAATATTTTAGCTGGCTGTCAGCTTCAGCGTTTACAGCTATTAGCTTTAGCGTTTACAGCTATTAGCTTTAGCGTTTTCAGCTATTAGCTTCACCAATTTTAGCTATCATTTTAAGCATCTTCAGCTGCCAAATACAGCATTCACACTAGCATTATTGCAGTTAATGCCATATATAATCTAATTTTAGTTAGTTTAAAGCTAATGATGGTTAAAATGTGTTTTCATCCAGTTTGTGCATGTTCAGATTAGTCGACTATTAAAATAATCGCCAAAAAAAGCAAATATTTACTTCTATTGTTCGGATTTGTAACGGCAAAGCTGACAGATGAACGCTGTTTAACACAATTTATGTAAATATTAAAAGTTAATCATATCAATTTTAAAAGACAAATATACAATAATTGAATGTCCTGCCGAACTAAATTTATTAGTTGTTTACGGGATATTTTAGGGGATAATTGTAAAAACAGGAATGGTTTGGTTCAGAGAAAATGTTAAGAGCAGACATCGAGCCACGTATTTTCACCTTTCAAAATAAGAGCGGTCAAGTAAAAAAAAAAAAGAAAATCTCTGGGCAAACATTTTTTTGCAACATTATATTGATGTAGTCACTTTCATATTTTTGGTAACAGTTTTCAACCAATTGAATTACCTTTATTTTCCCGGAGATCAGACAAATTTAGCCTAAAAAAAAAGAAAACCCTACGTTAGCTAAAACAGCTAGCATGTGGCTGAAATGTTAACTAAATACCAAAATAGCCAAAAAAAATGAAAAAAGTCTAAATTAGTCAAAACAGCTAGCATGCAGCTGACACTTTAGCTAAACTCTAAATTAGCCTAAACAAACTGAAAAAATCCTAAATTAGCCAAAACAGCTAGCATGTAGCTGAAATGTTAGCTAAACTCCAAAACAGCCTATAAAACCTTAATAAATACCACAAATGTCACTTTTATATTTTTGGTAACAGTTTTCAATTAATTAAATTACCTTTATCTTCCTGGAGATTGGACACAGTTATGAGCAAAAGCAAAGAGGAGCGGCGTTCGAACCACGGCTGAGCTAACAGCAGCTCACTGACCGCAGTAGAAAACATTACAACAGTGAAAAGTTTGACTTTAATGTCCGACACGCTGGAATTTTTTGACTTTTGCTCTACCTTTAAAGATTATGTGAGCATGGAAATTTAGGCAACTTTTATGTGGTGATAAAAGATCTTCTGCAGCTCTTCGCTAATGCTAGCGCTAATGCTAGTTATATCCAAAACATCTTACAAGTGAGGAACTTCCCAACCAAAACTGGTCAACACATCCTGGGTCAAGATGTCTGTTTGAGACATCAAGAACTGTATTTTCTTCTGCAAACAAAGCCACCGTTACATGTTTTTATTGGTCTACAAGCCCAAAAAGAACAATGTTCACTTGATGAATCACAATCCTCCTTGATGGATCTGCGGTTTTTAAGTAGACTGGTAAGTGAGATGTCTTCAGTTTCAACAATGTGTGTAGTGTGTGTCTCTTCTTTTGGCAGAGTTACCCAGTGTGTTGCCACACATTCTGCACTGGTGACGGCGGGCTCTTCTCATGACGCCGCCGGAGCCACCCGTTTAGTTCCGCCTTGGCTCTGTACACGCACAAGTTCACGGGGTCAGAGAGCCAAGAGGCTCGACTCTGTGTGAGCGGTTCTGAAAAGCATAGAGTATATATGACATTTAACGCTCGTCTTTGATCCGCTCATCCTTGTGCAGAGATGTAACGTCTGATATGGCGCACAGTGGCGTGCAGTGTCTACCAAGAGAAATAATGTGATCTCCAAGACCAGAGCACATGAGTTCAAGTCTGTAGAAGCACTGAAGCCCTTCTGTTGACCTTCCTGGAAATCAGCAGATGTAGAGTTAGTGTTTGAATGTGTGTGCTCGCCTGTGGCTGTTCCCTCACCTCCACTGACCCTCAAGTAAAGACTCAAAGGCATAAAGGTGGCCCAGACACAGTCCAGTCACGACTTCCCACGGATAACGGGACCAAGCTTCCAAATCAAGAGCAGGGGCGGGAGCTGTTGGGTTTTAGGTCAGAGATTTTGTTCTTCATTTACATACGACTGACTCTGTTTGTGCGATGGTTTAGTAAATCACAGAGTGGCGAATTCCTACACTGTAAAAGCTTCTAATTATTTTTGCCTTTTCTGACATATTTTTTGGGGTAAATTTGACCTACAGATGCAAAAATTGTGCAATTCTCGGTTGTTGGGAGGTGAAAAGGATAAACATGTAATGGAGGCAAATCAATTCTCAAAGTGTTTTTCATAATTGCTGACTTTTTTGCGCAAGATTGTGCCTGCAGCTGCTGAGCCAGCAACACCCAGGAGCCTCTCCCCAGCTGATTCCCAGAGAATACCTGTGAGACTTTCCGTGAAGACACTCTGAGGTCTGGCATGCAGCTCCAAAAACTCACTTTTTATGATGCCTTTAAATCTACTAACTCGTTTATTATATAAACTTATTGCAAAAGTTTGGCATTTTAAAGATGAAATGTGTGT
Source organism: Oryzias melastigma (assembly GCF_002922805.2). Lineage (NCBI taxonomy): Eukaryota > Metazoa > Chordata > Actinopteri > Beloniformes > Adrianichthyidae > Oryzias > Oryzias melastigma. Next base: position 7,148,763 of record NC_050535.1, read on the forward strand.
CTTTAGGTGTGGCTGAGACTAACTGAAAAAAGGGGTAATGTGGAAATACATAATTGCTTTTGTTTATCTCTTTTTTTTATCCCAGATTATGTGGGCGTAATCTGCACTAGTGGATGCATGTTGGTGCTGTCTGGAGAGGGATGTGCACACACAGTGTGGGACCAGAGTTTGGCAAAGCGGGAATGAAACTGGCACAAGGTCACGTCGTGACGCAGCGGGTTGCGTAAAAAAAAGCAGAGAAACAAGCTCGGGGAATCACAACACACTGAGAGGGTGAAAGAGGGTGTAACGGCACGAGGGAGTGAGAAACTCACAAGGGATGCTTTCACACAGTCAGGCTTTTGACTTGCTCTTGATGGAATGATACAGCTATCAGAAACATCTAACATGTTTTACTTATTGTTATTAATCAAACGTTACAACATCTCATTGCGTATCAGAGGTCGTAGCTTCTAGTTTAAGTCTTTACTTTTAAAAATGTAGTAAAGCTTTGCTTAATAATTCAAAATATATAAAAATCTAATTATGACAGAAAAACATAATAATTTAGGGTTATAGTGAATAAACGTGTCAATATTTATTTTGAAAGAGGAGCCTAACAACCACTATGATGAATCAAACATCAAAGAAAAAGAAAGTTTATGAGTCATAAAAGGATCTAGTGATGAACAGCTAAAACCAAAGGGATAATCTACGGATGAATAGTCGTGCATCATCTGCATAACTGATCCCATTAGAGAGAAATCAACCAAACAAAAGAGCGGACAAACAAAACCAGAAAAAAAAATCTTGACAGTAAAAGTCTGACATTGATCACATTTTCGTTTCTCCTAATTTTAGTAATCTTTGATATATTTTTGAATATCTTTACAGTGAAAATTGTGTTTTTTAGCATCTTTTTGTGGCGTTTTTCTCTCGATGAAGAAGAAATGGCGTTTGAAAAAGACTGCAGTTGGTGGGCCAAAACTCCCTGCTTCCCTCCATCCACTTATAGTCGACTAGATCCATGTACGTCTTCGTTTTCCTCATCCAAGCTGGCATCTGGATCAAACTTGTACGGTAGGATACCTCCAATATTGCCATTTTGGTTGCACCGGTAATGTTAGGGTTGTGAGGTTCCACTAAAAGAGTTGGAGGCCAAACCCTGATCAGCTGTGCGGACGGTTTTCGCTTGACTTAAGCCGCGGTGGCCCATCGGACAGTTGATTAAATGCTCTGGATCTCTCTCCTGGTCTGCGCTCTCTTGATTCCGTAAGCAAGAGTCCTCGTTTCCGGGTCGTCGCATGTTGACGTTCGAAACCCCTCCACGCCACTTTCTGACTTTTTGAGTGTCCCCGATTCATTGTTTTGAACGTCACGGGTCCCCAACCTCCAGGCCACGAACCGGTCCAGTGTCAGGATGCAGAGCGCACCAGTACCCTAACCCGGTTCCATGTCCAGTGCTGGGTCTGGTGCTGCGTCCTGAGGGTTAGAGACCCTTCATTTTCCAAACAGCAAGAGGGATCCTGAACCAGGTGTCAGTGTGTGACTTGGGAATGAGACCGTGTTATCCGTAAACAAGTCCAATACACATGCGCATGTCATGGGGTGCGTTTGATTTTTTGTCCAGAAACATTTAATGTGTTCTCAGTCGCCTGAGTGTTAATGTGTGTGGTTCAACCGGACAAGGACAGCAATAAATGATTCATACACTTCCCATCGGTATTGTGATCGGTCAGTTTAAATACAATATAAATTTAATTCAAGATAGAAAAAGTAAATGTTGACATAATAGGACTCAAATCGACTAATCAACGAATAATCAACCATCAAATTAGTCTACGACTAATTTATTGGTCGATTAGTCGTTACTTTAAGTTATGTAGAGTCAGAGTGTTGTAAAGTTCAAAGTTATGAAGGCATTATGCTAGCTTTTTGGACAATTTTGGTATTTATTAAGGTTTTATGGGCTGTTTTGGAGTTTTGCTAATATTTCAGCTACATGCTAGCTGTTTGGGCTAATTTAGGATATTTTTGTTTTTGTTTTTTAGGCTGTTTTGGAATTTAGCTAACATTTCAGTTACATGCTAGCTGTTCGGGCTAATTTAGGATTTTTCCCATGTGTTTAGGCTAATTTAGAGTTTAGCTAATATTTCAGCTGCATGCTAGCTGTTTTGGCTAATTTAGAATTGTTTCCGTTTGGTTAGGCTAATTTAGAGTTTAGCTAATATTTCAGCTGCGTGCTAGCTATTTTGGCAAATTTAGGCTTTTTTAAGGCTATTTTGGAGTTTAGCTAATATTTCAATTACGTGCTAGCTGTTTTAGCTAACGTAGGTTTTTGTACAATTTTTTAGGCTAATTACGCATTTAGCTAATATTTTAGCTGGCTATCAGCTTCAGCGTTTTCAGCTATCAATTTCACCATCATCAGCTATCGTTACTATCATCTTCAGCTGCCAAATTTAGCTTACACCATTCACAGTAGCATTATTGCAAGTAATGCTATATATATTGTTTTTAGTTAGCTTTAAAGCGTGTTAAGATGTGTGCTTCACATCCACTTTGTGCATGACCCGATTAGTCGACTAATCATAAAAAATAATCTGTGATTAGTTGACTACTAAAATAATCATTTGTGGCAGCAGTATGACATAGTGACATAGTACTGGTTATAGTAGTTATATAACAAAACATCTACTTTTCCCCCTGGTTGTGAGGAGCTGTAAGCTAGGTGGAAAGTGTGTAAACAGACAAATAGAGGAGGCGGGCTTACTACCCGCCAACTCAGAGACATATTTCTAACACACTACAGAAACTATGTCCTAGAAAATGACACAAATTGATTAATCATAATTAAAAGACCACTGGGAACACTTTACTAGATCAACAGATGATTAGAGTACCTCTTTAAATAAATGATTAATTTACTGTATTTTGAAGTTAACAAATATTCAGTATTTGAACTCAAAAATCCCCAACTGGTCAAAATTGTACAAATTTATCTGAAAAGTGATAGAATCCTTTTAGCCTGCACATCCTGCGCCCTGTCGCCCCTCGTGTGCTCCACAGGGCCTCTGCTTCCTTCCAGGGTTAAAGCCCAGGATTTGGCCTTTCACCAGGTGGCTCCTGTCTGGTCACCCGTCTTTCACGACCCACTCTGTCTGGGATACGGGACACCCAAACATGACTCCAGGCTGCTACCTTTTCCATGTTCTGCCAGACCTTCCGATTCCTGAGTGAAGCGGTCTGTTTTAATTATCCTTCCAATACCAAGTAAGAAAAGATGTGACCACTTAAGCTTAATGTTCAGACAGTTAAAGAGGACGCTGGTCTTAAGCCGCACCCTTATTGGTAAAGGAAAAAACAAAGGCAAGAATGAATTTCAGTCATTCTTGGCTCGGACTTCTGATACTTCCGTAAAATATCCAGCAGTTTGTTCTTCCTGCGTCTTTGTTATCACCTCCATTCTCCTACTATGATGTCCACACATATTCATGTATAGTATTATCCTCTTTGAGAACCTGATTGATGTTTCTTCATTGTGCAGACACATGATTTGGGCTCCTGTGTCTGCACACGTGTGTTGTATTAAAAGGAAAAGCGAGGCCGGATGTACAATGAGGACTCCTGGTCCAGATACCTCATGAACAATCAGAGGGTTTCCACTCAGTTTCCTGTTTGACTTTTTATTGGTTGTGCAGTCATCACCAACAGGAAGTGCTGCACTATAGCATGATGGACAAATGGACAGGAAGATTAAAAACATGAGGGGAGAATGAGCGGATACGCTCATTGATCTATTTAAGGAACTGAACATAAAACCACAACACATATAGACTAAAACACACACACACACACTGAGGATGCTTTTCTTCCTGGCTCTTGCTATCAGTGGCAGGGGCGTTTTCACTCTTGGCTTGTATTTGTTTTGAATACCTTTCACTTCAGATGTGATGGAATTGACTGTTTTGGGGTTACGTGACAGACAGCATTTACTCTGTAGAGTTATTCCACCAGATTTCTTTGACAAAATGTTTGTCTAAAAGGGAAACAAATGGTAATATTTAAATTTTTGTTTGATTTCTACATATTGTAAGTTATACGTTTGGCATAAATTCTATTCAAGTATTTCCGCCGAGGATCATTATAATCCAGAGCAGGTGTTTATTATGGAGGAAGCCAGCCTGTATCTCCAATATTCTTTAATAAATGTTTACGAAGCATGATCGGATGTGTTTTTGATGAGTATGGATCGATATCGGACGTTCTTCAGCCGTGGGGGTTGGGTGAGATGGAAACGGGGGAGGGGTGGTGGTTCCGCGTTTTGATTCGGTGTGTCTCCGGTCCCCAACCCACACAAACAAGGGTAATACTGTAAATAATTAATTACTCTTTGTAAGAAGTTGTGGGGAGCGAAGAAGAATAAGGACGAAAAGAGGAAAAAACGTTCGGTTTGGATCTTGAAAGCGCTTCCCATTGTCGTAAAACCTTTCCGCCAATCAATGGGTTACATCGTGTGGCGACAGAAGTTCCGCCCTCATGGGTACATTCTATTTCTCTATGGACCTACGACTAACGGGGCACCAGAAATGGTACCACCCGGACTTGCTCAACAGGTCCATTTTGTGATGGAAACGCTCAAAAGTCCAGTCCATCCTGGACCGCTCAATGGAAACAAGGCATAGCAGTTCCTGCGTTATTTTAATGTATGTGAGGCACGGGACCACACATGACTTCTTCCTGTCAGTATTTCAAAAATGTGTTCATTTGGGGACATAAAGGACGTCAAAGATGAGAAAGTCAAGAGCCAGAGTTCTGTCTCCCCCTGTGTCTCCCGAGTGTTGAACACACTACATCTCCCAGCTGCCCCAGCGCACACACCCCAGATGCCACTTCAGCAGTGCACAGACCCTTGCTTTGTGCGAAGTATTGTTTTGTGCCACCTTGCCTGCATAATTTTTCTATTTGGACCTAATCTTCTGTTTCTGACCTTTTTCTGCTTGTTTGCCGCCTGCCCCGACCCTCGCCTGGACTCTGAGAACTCTACTCTCTTCTTGGACGATCCCATGCTTGAGACTGCCTGTCTGACCCTGATTTAGCTTTGTGGACTTTTAGCTTTGCTTAGTTCCTGTCTGAACTAATAAACTAGCTGGACGTGGAACCAGCTGTCTGCCCGTTTGTGACACAGACACAGAAACTTACTGAAATATGGTCAGATGTATCCTACCTTCATAGCCGTCGTCTTGCCAGCAACCGTCTTGCAGTATGCCTCCGCCGTACCAGCAGTAAAAAGTGTTGTAACTCACGTTGATACAGACGATCAGAATTGAGAGTTTGAATCAGTGAAGTATCCCAAAGATTCCAAAGCAAAGAACTTCCATAATTTCCGCTTCTAGTTGCTTTGTCCCGCCCTCGTAATTCCTGGCCAATGAGTTAAGAGATCTTCAGTCACGTGGTTTTATTTACAGGCTTTGTTCTGGAACAGGAAAGTCCCCGTGTCGGCAGTCTGGATACAGACCAAATGCAAGGTTCCGGACTCGATCTGAAGCTAGTTAACCCTTGTGCTATCCTATTGGGTTAGGGTTAGGGTTACTCCCTATTGGGAGTGGGGTCATCTGGACCCTTCAAGACTTTTTTTATGTTTTTGATATGTCCGTGGCAGTCATGAAATCCTGTCCACCATATTTGTAGACATGTCAATGTGAGGTTTGGGTCATCTGGGCCCCATAAGATAGTACAAGAGAACAAATGATTTTACCAGTCTTAAGTCATTCCTGAACTCTAATACAAATTGAGTAAGCCAACACGTATAGTTGTAGGAAAGACCAAAATGTTGACGTTTTCTACGTGTCTGTATCTGAATTTTTTTTTGTCTCACTGGATTGTGTCGGTTTGCATAGTCAGAGACACAAAACTGTGAGAAAAAAATGCAAATTTTGGACAACTTTGACCTTGCACAAATGCTCCTCAAGCACCTGAAAGAATTACCTGGACTCCACTTACTTGTCACACAAATATGTCAAAAATGTGCAGCCTATAATCAGTCAAATGTTTTTGTGGCGAAGGTCATTGACCCCTCACAAAGATGCCCCGGCTTTTTGCAATTTTTACTGTCGGAAGCTGAGTCGAGAAGAGTTTGCGAAACTTGTAGACTGCATGATTACTTTGAAGGAGTACTTGTTCAAATGGTAAAACACGATTAATTCGATTTAAAATTTAAAGAATGTTTTTTAATAGTTTTAGATGGTAAAACTAAGGTGTATTTTGTATTTTAATGAACTCATTTTCTTCGATAACATTTGCCCAGACGTTGGTTTATTTAGCTCCACATCAATACTTCCACTCCTGTTTTCTACAAATGTGTTTTCTCAGCTCTTTCCACACTTGCCTCCCATCTCCCACTCCTGTTCCCAGCGGAGCTTCAAGTAATCAGTGCTCCTTTGATGAGGAAGGAGCACAAGGAGAGGCACAAGGGATTATGAGCGAAACAGCCGGAGCTTTGGTTGCAGCCGTTTTGTTTTCCAAAGCGGCGTAAAGGCAATCTGGGAATTTTCCACTGAATTATAGAAACAGGGATGGAAAGGAGCAGTTGTAATCACAGAAATGTGCCCGGTAAGTTTGTGTGGAAGACAAAACATGCGTGGAGTAAACATTTGAACAGCTGGGTACAACAATAAAAAAAATAAATTGTCTTTGAAGAGTTTTATTGACAATGCCTCACTTCCAGGCTGTAATTTTGAGGAAAAGCTCAAAATAAATGAATATTTCCAATCAAAACTCTGACATCCATATTACTCAATTTCCTTTAATTCAACCTCTTTTCCTGCCTTTTTATGACAATTCCCACCAACGCTCTTAATAATAAACATTCCCAACAGGGATGAGTTATTACAGATCTCTCCATTGCACGTTCATTTTAAGCACTTTAATTCCCCTGAAGAGTTCATCTCTCTCATTGCCGCGCTCGAGCCGGATATTTCATTACATCATGACCTTTTTTCAGGGGCTCATTAGCCTGCTTGTTTTCTCATTAGCAAACGGCGTGAACCTCGTTAGCACCTGCAAGCTCCGGCAGAGCGGTGCCGGTTAACAGTTCTCTATTTGTTAATGAGATTGACTTGGATAGACTCCATTTTTTATTTTTATTTTTTTTAAGGAAAGTGGAGTTCAACGTCTGGCAAACGCATCCCTTGCTCCTCCAAAAGTCGACCACAAGCCTGAGTCACTCGTGTTTTGGTGGTTAGAAGGTATATTTAACCTAATAAATAGCAGCTCCTCTTGTGTTGGCAACAAGAAAAACGCAAATAAGCTCAGAGCCGCAGGAAGTGAGGTTTGGCCTTCAAAAGCAAGAGAAGCAACAACACAAGATTTCCTTTTAAAGAGCTGTTTGAATTCGGCTTTTATGGTGTGAATGCTTAGTAAGCATTCACACAATAGTCATTCTCCTGCTCCTTTTTCAGCATGTATAAACTCAATCACACTTTCAGCGATTTGTTCAGGACTTGCATTTTTGATTTTCATAAACTTCATAGTTTTTGAAATATTGAGCAAAATATGTCCCATGGGAAATAAATGAGAAAGTCTTAAAAATTCTAAATTTTAAGTAGATTAGCAACAAGCATTTAAATATATTCATGGGCTGTTTTCATCTTTTATAGTATTTTTTTTAATTGAGTTTAACTAATATTTTAACAACATGCTAACATTTTTGGCCAATTTTTTAATCTACTGAGGTTTTTATAGGGTAATTTAGCTTCTGTTTAGCAACATGCTAACGTTTTTGACTAATTTAGTTTACTGAGGAATTTTAGGCTATTTTGGAGTTTAGCTAGTACTCAAGAAATGTCCTAGCATTTTTTTTTAATAATTTGTTATCTACTGAGGTTTTTATGCTAATTTAGAGTTTAGCTAATATTTGTGCAACACGCTAACGTTTTGGCTAATTTGTTTTCTACTGAAGTTTTTATAGGCTAATTTAGAGTTTAGCTTCTGTTTAAGCAACATGCTAACGTTTTTGAAAAATTTACTGAGGAATTTTAGGCTATTTTGGAGTTTAGGTAGTATTTAAGCAACAATCCATCAACGAGCAACAAGCTAACTTTTTAGCTAATTTGGCATCTACTGAGGTTTTTATGTTAATTTGGAGTTTACCTAAAAGACTATTCAAGCAACATGCTAACGTTGTTTGGCTAATTTGTTATCTACTGAAGTTTTTATAGGCTAATTTTGAGTAAAGCTTCTGTTTTAGCAAAAGGGCTAACATTTTGAACTAATTAAGTTTATAGAGGAATTTTAGGCTATTTTGGAGTTTAGCTAGTATTTAAGCAACAATCTATCTATGGTTAAATGCTAACATTTTTGGCTGATTTGTTATCTACTGAGGTTTTCAAAGGCTAATTTGGAGTTTAGCTAATACTTGAGCAACATGCTAACATTTTTGGCTAATTTGTTTTCTACTAAGGTTTTTAAAGGCTAATTTTGAGTTTAGCTTCTGTATTTGAAAAAACAGGCTAACGTTTTTGATTATTTAGTTTACTGAGGAATTTTAGGCTATTTTGAGTTTAGTATTTAGGCAACAAGCTCTGTAAATGAGCTAACGTTTTTAGCTAACTTGGCATCTATTAAGGTTTTTGGGGCTAATTTGGAGTTTAGCTCATATTTAAGCAATACACTAATTGTTTTTGCAAAATTGGCATGTAGTAAGGATTTTTAAGCAATTTTACTATAATTTATTTAAAAATGTATTTCAACTTTAGCGCTCTTTTGTAGTTCTTTAAAAAAATTCCAGTCTTTTACCAGATTTAACCTTTTCTAAATACAAAGCAAATAGCAAATCTCTTCAGCAGTTAAAGTAAATTGCATCACTATTTTCAGCAAAAGCTTTAGCGACTACTTTCAGCGTAAAGCATTCACACCAGCATGATTGCAGGTAACTTTTCTAGTTTGTGTTAGGTGTGCATGTGTGGAAGTGGACAAACTCGCAGCCCGAAGACAAGAAGAGGTGGGGGTTAATTCTGCCCTGTTCTGTTGGTGGTCACGCCGAAACGGCGGATCGCCCAGAGGGACTTGCTGGTTTGGGGTGCTTTCTTAGTCAGAGGGGACAAAAGCGCACAGAGGAAACACTGGTAGCACTTAAGCAAAGCCAAATAAACAATTTCAGACCAAATGATTCACAGGTGTGGCGAGGCACAACTGCCATCTACGGCAGGGCCTGCGGTGGCATGACCCCCACCGTCCCCGCGCCCCACCAACGCCACAGCGGTGGCACAGTTGGTCTGCTGCAGAAACCGTGATTATGTAATTGCTTCAGCTGTCGTCAGAGCTCAAACCTAACCCCAGAACGGGTGCTGTCGACTTTTTAGTGAACTGAGTGTGCATGCATGTGTGGAATCCGTGGAGTCTCACATGTTCAGAGTTCTCACATTTCCTGTGTGTTTCAGGGATCTGCTATGCATATACTGTTCTCGACAACTGCTGAGTGGAGGTTTCACAACTCCTGGTGCTGCCACACTGCTGTTACACTTTTTTTAAGCAAACGAGGGAATAAAAACAGTTTAAAATCATTAAAAAGTTAGGACAGGATAAAGATCGTCTCAATCGCTTCAGTTCGTTATGTTGACCTCGCTGATGATACACACACACACACTAAAACTAAGCTCGGCATGGGCAGCTGCCAAAGCCAATCAAAGTCCTTTGTACATCCTGGGAGCAGCTGTCTCCTCCAGTCATAGCCGCACGTGTGTCTTCTGAGTTGGAAATAAAGTTCAGCAAAAGACGAGAAAGTCATTATCATAACTCCTTAATGATCAAACTTTTGGAAAAAGTAGAACCGATTGAAACATATGACAGGAATTCAATTAAATACAGTTTAAAAACACATAAAAAAATATTAAAATTGTTCTCTAGATCCCCAGAAGCTCAAGAAGTTCTCCTGTTTTACCTGCAGTTACATTCCATAATAAGCCATCAAAGACCCATCCGTGCTCGCGGGGAGCCGGGCTGTGACCTCATGTGACCCCTGTGTGGATAAGTTCCCGTGCCCAGAGGCACTCGTGGGCTTACGACTTGCCAAAGGTCACGTTGAAAATTGGGGAGGGGGTTTGAGACACACACACTGGGAAAAAAAAAAAAAAGATGGAGGTTGCCCCCTTCCAACATCCAAATGGAACTCAGTTGAGATTATTTCAGGATAACCAACTGAGGTGGAAGTGTTCTCCGGAGGGAGGCGGGATAGAGAGGAGCCCTGTTTCTTTGGTTGCGGAGCACAAAGTGTGTCTGTGGTGAGGTCTGCTGGTGACAGCTGAACGCTGCAGATCTGTATACCTCCGCCAGCCACTGCTACACATGCTCACTGAAAAGGCTGATTCATGCATTCATCTTGGTGGCACACTGATTCACACAACGCACACACAGAAACACACTCGGACCCCAAGCAGGGGAACGGGAGCTCCTAATACAATCACCTTTTCTTCTTTGTTGGAAGGAAGGAAAAACAGTGGTGCGACTTGGCGGCTTCTCTGCCCATGTGGAACGACTCATTGGAGATTATTGCAGCGTAGACTGGGCCTGGCCAGAACAAGGCCCCAGCTGTTGAACAGGAAGTCACCTCCGGCATGGCCCTGTGCCTCCAGCAACCCTCCTAGCTGCCTGGTGGGCAGTCGGAAGAGGGAGGAAAGTCAAAACTGACACAGATAAAACAAAATCTCCGGACTCAAGAAAGCTCCCAGTGTGCTCAGGTTGCGAGTGTGTCAGTGCAAGAAAGTGGGAGAGTTAAACGCATGAGAGGAGGGGAGGAAGTGTTTCGAGATTGATTCACTCTCAGGTGGAATAAATTCTGTGGAGGTTCTTGGAATATATGACTTTACAAGGAGGCATTTAATGCTGGTGTGAAATATGAGAGAGCGAGTGCTTAATCGGCGCTGTTTTCCCTTCGTCTGATGTCGCATTGATAAAAAGACGGTGACTGTCAGCACTGTGTCACATTCTGCACTCAGCTGAGACATAAGCTGCTTTTCAGCTTTGATGCCGTTTCACATGCAGTGCCCACGCAAGGAGGAGAAAAAAAAAGGAAAGAAATTCATATAAGAACGAAGGAGGGAAATGCATCGTCCACACAGTCGCTCTGTCATTAGCCTTGCAGATGCTGCTGATAGGAAGTGTGAAAAAGCCTCATGCATGCAGCTTGAATCCGGGCATTGTCCGGGAAGCGTGCAGCGGTCTTGTTGTGTCCTGGAACGTGGGAGTAGAGTCGGGATCCAGCAGTTGGAATTCACTGTGGATATGTGTGGGATTCAAGGCTTTCCTCTTATCACAGCCAAATGTCAAAGTGAGGATGTAGTGGCGTGGAAACAGAATAAAGCATAGCAGGAATACTTCTCAGGCTGTGTCAGCGGCATGCCTCGCATTCAGTTGAGGCACACTCTCTCCTCTGAACTTTTTAGATCTCCAGCTGATATGGTAATATGACAGCAATATGGAGATAAAGCGTGTGAAAACAGATTCTCTTCCCAGGAGCAAACCTGCATGCACAGAGGTTGCATAACTGCAAGAACACTTCTGGCTAATGATTGCACAACGTGACAGTTCAGATATTTACAATTTTCAATTAGAAGTCTGATGGTTAAAAAGTGAGGAAATCCTCCATAACAAGGTGACAGGACAGGCTGCTCTTTTTGTGGTTACCTCCCTGATCTCCCCATCCCACACCATCAAAAGGAGCCTAACAATGTTAGCTCTGCCCTTCCCACAACCTAAACTCCCTCATGACCCCCATTAAGCGTCCATATCTGTTCATTGCACGGTTCATCAGCTCTGTTTGAAGTGTGTGCGCGCATGTCACTGTCGCCTCCGGCTTCGTGACAGATGACCCGATGACCGTGTCCGTTAGAGGAAAACCGATCAATAAATACAAGAGCTGCTCCGCCAGTCGTCACACAAGCTGTTTGAATACGCAAATGTGATTACTCATGTACACACTGGACCTCTGCTCAGTCCAACACAATTGGGATTCCGATCGATCCGGGGGTCTGTGGGGGTGTCTAAACGTTTAGAATTAAACACATTTATTGAACTCTAGTGTTTACACCCAATAGTCCCAAGTGGATACTAGAGAGAGTTTATATGTTTTACATGCAATCCTTAAATAAACCCTAGAATTCAGATTTAAACTAGAAAAGTTGCATTACCTGCGATAACGCTAGTGTGAATGCTTTTTGCTGAAAGTAGTTGCTAAAGATATTTAAGCTTTTTGCAGAGAATGGTGACACAATTTACTTTAATTGCTAAAGGGATTTGCTGAAAATGCAAAAACTATTTGCAAAATGTTAAATTTGCTTAAAGACATGAAATTTAGTTTAAGAGTGCTTAAGTTGACCTAAATTTTGGAAAAAT
>NC_050535.1:7161320-7183930 GCF_002922805.2 Oryzias melastigma
TTAGTCAAAGTGTTAGCGTGTTTCTAAAGTAGAAAAAAAAACCCAGTAGATAACAATTTGACCAAAAACGTTAGCATGTTGCTAAAATATGAGCTAAACACTCTAATTTAGCCATAAAAACCTCAGTAGATAACAAATTAGCCTAAAACGTTAGCATGTTGCTAAAATAGAAGCTACACACTAATTTAGCCATACAAACCTCTGTTGATAACAAATTAGCCACAAATGTTAGCATATTGTTAAAATAGAAGCAAATTCCAAAATTAGCCTAAGAACCCCCAGTAGATAACAAATTAGCCAGAAAATGTTAGCATGTTTCTAAAATAGAAGCTAAACACTGTAATTTAGCCTTAAAAAAACCCAGTTGATAACAAATTAGCCATAAATGTTAGCATATTGCTAAAATAGAAGCTAACTCTAAATTAGCCCCAAAAACCCCAGTAGATAACAAATTAGCCACAAACGTTAGCATATTGCTAAAATAGAAGCTAAACACTCTATTTTAACCATAAAAACCCGAGTAGATAACAATCAGCCAAAAATGTTAGCATGTTTGTAAAATAGAAACTAACTCTAAATTAGCCCAAAAAACCTCAGTAGATAACAAATTAGCCAAAAACGTTAGCATGTTGCTAAAATATGAGCTAAACACTCTAATTTAGCCATAAAAACCTTGTTGATAACAAATTAGCCAAAAATATTAGCATGTTGCTAAAATAGAAGCAAATTCCAAAATTAGCCTAAGAAACCCAAGTAGATAACAGTCAGCCAAAAATGTTAGCATGTTTCTAAAATAGAAGCTAACTCTAAATTAGCCCAAAAAACCTCAGTGGATAACAAATTAGCCAAAAACATTAGCATGTTGATAAAATAGAAGCTAAACACTCTAATTTAGCCTTAAAAAAACCTTGTTGATAACAAATTAGCCAAAAACGTTAGCATGTTGCTAAAATAGAAGCTAACTCTAAATTAGCCCAAAAAACCTCTGTTGATAACAAATTAGCCACAAACGTTAGCATCTTGCTAAAATAGAAGCTAACCCTAAATTAGCCCAAAAAACCTCAGTAGATACAAATTGGTAATCAATGTTAGCATGTTGCTCTAATATTAGGTAACCTCTATTTTTTTTTAATTACTATAAAAGATAAAAACATAGCCCATGAATATATTTAAATGCTTGTTGCTAATCTTTAAATTTTGAAATTCGAAGACTTTCTCATTCATTTCCTGTGGGGCATTTTTTACTGAATATTTCCAAGACTATAAAGTTTATGAATATCAAAACTACAAGCAGTAATGTCCTGAAGTTGCTGAAATCGCTGAAAGTGGAGCATCACTACAGTATTGATGTTTACTAAGCATTCACACAATTAACTGCAATTGTTTTTGTGAATTTGGCTAGAATTGCTGCTAAACCAAGAAAAATTTACATACTTTGGGTCGAAACAGCAAATGTGTAAAAAGGGAAAGAAAATCTGAATTTGAAAGTTGTATGTTAACATGTTTGGTCTATTGTCTTGTGTGAAAAAAATTCCAGAAAAGATGTAAATAGGGTGGAAAATTCAGAACCCAAAACATGCTATAGAATACTGGTGTCAAAACTTAGTATGTGATTAGGAAGAAGCGCAGAAATACTATATCTGTTTTAAGTTTTCAAGAGTTAATGAGAGCTAATTATGTTGCTAAATCAAAGTGTCTCTAGTCTGTACTTGTAAACTTTGTTAGGTTAGCTAACGCTTCTGGAAATCTTCCCTAAAAGCTGAGCTTTGGCATTTGTGGACTGCTGAAAACATGTCAAGCTTCAGGCTGATTTAGAACAACATAGAATATCACCTGTCAGAATATGGGTTAAAGGGAACTCTACTTCAAATACAAACACAGAAAAGGGTTTCTATGTTCTATCCAGCAAGTTCTATCTAGTTCCATGTATTTTTTTGTTTGTTTGTTTGTTTTAGAAAGAATCTTCTCACGCTATGAGTTTACTCTGATGTTTTTGGAACTGTAAGAAGCACAAAAAATGTAAATATGAAGTCAGAAAATGTCATTTTAGACCAGGGAAAGGAAGGTTGAATGTGAAGTATAGATAGATAGATAGATAGATAGATAGATAGATAGATAGATAGGGGACGGTCGGACTACCAAAGGAGACGTCGGCGTCTTTTTCCGGTCATGGAGCGGAAGGCTACGTGACATCAGGTTTTGGGAAATTTTGGTTATTGATTTTACAAAATATCTGTGGATCCAACAAACCTGCTGTACCAGATAGGATAACGGATGCTGAACCAATACCGTGTTAGGGTACAGATACCGTGTTAGGGTACAGATACAGGGTTAGGGTACCAGTACCATGTTAGGGTACAGATACAGGGTTAGGGTACAGATACAGGGTTAGGGTACAGATACAGGGTTAGGGTACAGATACCGTGTTAGGGTACAGATACAGGGTCAGGGTACAGATACCGTGTTAGGGTACAGATACAGGGTTAGGGTACCAGTACCGTGTTAGGGTACATATACAGGGTTAGGGTACAGATACAGGGTTAGGGTACTGATACCGTGTTAGGGTACATATACAGGGTTAGGGTACAGATACAGGGTTAGGGTACAGATACAGGGTTAGGGTACTGATACCGTGTTAGGGTACAGATACAGGGTTAGGGTACCAGTACCGTGTTAGGGTACAGATACAGGGTTAGGGTACCAGTACCGTGTTAGGGTATAGATACAGTACCGGTCTGTTTCCCGACGGTTGTGGACCCCTGATTACCGTATGCATTTTTTCCCCGTCTTTGGCTCGGTACCAAGCGTCCCTCGGACCGGTACCGGTTTGCAGCCAGAGGTTGGGGACCCGTGATTTACTGAGAACAGCCACCACTTCAAAAAAACGACGAGTTGGGAACACTTAAAATGTCAAAAAGTGATGGATACGGCCCCTAACCATACGTCCAGAGATGGAGGTGAGAGTGAATGGGTTGGTCACATGACTCATCTAATTTAAAAAAAAAAGGTTTTCATTGCAGTTTTGCTAAATATTAGAGCTGTGAACATTAACACATGCAAATAATCAAATTGAATCAATTCATTAATATGTATTAACGTAACTTAATCAAAGAAACTGTCCTTCATTTCACTCGTTAAATCCCGCTTATACCGCGGTCACTTACAAAAAAAAATAAATATTCAGTTACTTTTAGTACTTTATTCTTGCTATTTTTGTGGTTTAGATCACTTTTTCACTAGTTGATCTGTGGTCCAGTGCCATATTGTTCAAGTAAATTTCACCTGGTAAAACATTGTGATTAATCGCGATTAATCCCAACACAAAAGTGCGATTAATCCGATTTTTTTTGCAATCGATCGACAGCAG
Source organism: Oryzias melastigma (assembly GCF_002922805.2). Classification (NCBI taxonomy): domain Eukaryota; kingdom Metazoa; phylum Chordata; class Actinopteri; order Beloniformes; family Adrianichthyidae; genus Oryzias; species Oryzias melastigma. Next base: position 7,164,688 of record NC_050535.1, read on the forward strand.
AAATTAAAATTAAATGTTCTAAATGTTGAGTTTCATGTGTGATTTCATGTTGTGATTTTTTACAGATAATAAGTTGTCAGAAAATACTGAATTAAAAAAAAAATTTATAGCGATTAATCGCGATTATTTTTGTCCAGGTTTGCGATTAATTAGTTAAAATTCTTTTAATCGATTTCCAAGCCTAGTAAATATTTTAATTTTCAAGAAGTGCAAAACTTTTTTCCAATAAATGCAAGATTTTTTTTTAATTATTGTGTTTCTATTTTGCAAAATCAGTTTCGCAAATTCAAATCACGCAATCTCATATTCACTGTAAACAGAGCTGCTGTCACTGGTACAACCAAATATAACAAACAAAAAAATTTAAAAAAATACGTTTTGCAACATCCACTGTAAAAAGTTAAATATTGGACCAATTTCTAAAAGATCTGTAACTTGCTACATTTATAAATATTAGTTTTTAATAAAAATAAGCACTTTAAATTTAACAAATAACAGAACTTTTGTTAATTGATCAAATATTTCACTTTTTTTAGTGTATCTATAAAACCTAATAGTCATTTGCACATTAATGATAAAAGTGTTCAGTTATTTTTTATATTTATGAAATTGTTATAAGACTAATTACTATGATTTTTAGTTTGCAGATTTCTTAAATGCATTTCAATATAAATAAATGCATTATGTAAATACATTTTTCAGCTATAAGTGAAGTTTTCCAATCTTATATTCTTCAATCCTGACACCTTTATAATTCCCAATAGGGAAAAAAAAGCCAAAATAACAAATACATTAAATACTTAAAGTTACTTTAATTACCGGTACTACGATGAGATTGCATTTTTACACAATTAAAATAAAGCTGTAAGTTCCCATGTTTGAAAAACTCTGGACACTGAGTGAAAAATGTCCCCTCCACCTTCAGAACCTCCGTAATGTTTTTCTACTTCCTTCGACCTCAAATATGCAGCCTGCGTCGGACCGTCACAGCAGCTCCCTGAGACCTCTGGTTGGGCTGCATAACTTGAGGCGGAGGCATGTGTATATTCCATAGATGCACAGCATGCTCTAAGTTTTGCCTTCACATCTCACGGCAATCTGTCAGGGAGCCACAAGCAGCAAGCCAACACACCAAAACAGGGGCTCCTTTCTCCTCAAAGTTTTTCGACCTAGATGAGTCACAGGGTAACTGGCACCGCTTGAAACAAGCATGTCGGCCCTTCGGTTCCTTGTGGCCGCAACTGAGGGGATAATAAGAGAGCTGGTGGGAACAAGGAGCCTTTCTGAACGTAACCTCGTCACAGACAGCTCTGCTATCAGCCTTGTATTTAAGTTAGATTAAATGCTGCAGTTAAAGTAGGCATCAACAGGATTTCTTTATGGAACCACAGCACAGAGCCAAGGGCTAAGAGTTTGGGGAGAAAAGGCCTTGTTTATAGAGCACAGAGGCCGACAATCTGTCCTAGTGGTAGCAGCGGAATGGTTTAGTCATGAGGTTATGCTAAACATGGGTGGAGATGCATAAACACGGTCTGTACATGGAAGGATATTTTCATATACAACTGGGAAAAAAATTCAGGAACATTTAACAAATGTTGTAAATAGGCAGATGTCTGAATTGGATTAAAGGCGGAAGGTTCAACCAATCAGTTGACCTCTCGTGAATGGTGTAACTTAAACAGCAAAATTCATTTCTTCAGCATGTCAGACTTTTGACATGGATTTTAGGGTGTATTGAGACTATAAAAATATGTCTACTTAATTTGGTCCAGATAGAGTCCTGAACTTTGTGTTTTGTCTGTATTCAGACCGACATTTGTGTTCCGAATCAAAGCTTGTAAACAAAACCACGAGACTAAAGTTCTCTTTCAACACTGAAACACTGATAAGTGTTTATGACATAATGATTGTCATTGTTGCGCCGTTACTGAGTTTACATCCCATAATTCCAGGCTATGGGAGCTAATTTGGTCCAGTTGTTCCACTCCGACAAACCGGACCAAAGTCTGATTGGAAACAAACCAAACCCATCTCGAAAGATGGGTCAGAGAGCAACACAGTCTCACTCCCAACTCGTCGTATGATTCGGACCCCCTCCTTCTTGACTTTTTAGGTGCCCCCAACTTGTCATTTTTTTGTCTTCTTGATGTACTGGCTGTTCCTATTAAATCAGGGGTTCTTAACCTGGTACTGGTCCAAGGGCCGCTTGGTACTGGGATAAACTGCATACGTCAATCAGGGGTCCCCAACCCTTAGGACACGCACTGGTACCAGTACACGAATTGGACCAGTACTCTAACCCAGTACCTTAACCGATATCAGTACTCTAACAATAACCTGGTACCAATTCCACATCCAGTACCACGTCCTGATGGTTGGGGACCCATGATTTAGTGGTAACAGCCAGTATGTCAAAAAACGACGAGTTGGGGACACCAAAAAGTGACGCGGAGGAGGTCAAACCATACGTCCATGTACTACACATTCTCAAACCCAAGTAGTCGCATTTTGACGCTTAGGGTTAGGGTACTGGTGCAGTCTATGTCCCGGTACCAGTTTTTAGTCTAGAGTTTGGGGAGAATTGATTTAATTAGAATAGCCAGAATGTCAAAGAACGATAAATTGGGGACACCGAAAACGCCAATTTTTGAATCGGATGGGTCTTTAGCCATGTGTTAAAATGTGACTACTTGGGAATTAGAATGTGTAGTCGAGAGCGGTCCCTCATCCCCAACCAGGGTCAACTTTAAACTTTAAATGTCCGGCAGCAAATTTGACGTGTCAAAACAAAGGCAGCAAATTTAAAGGTAGTGCTGCCACAAACGATTATTTTAATAGTCGACTAATCACAGATTATTTTTTCCAATAAGTCGACTAATCAAATCATGCGCAAAGTGGATGTAAAACACATCTTAATCATTAGCTTGAACTAACTAAAAACTAGATTTATAGCATTGTCTGTGATAATGCCAGTGTGAATGCTATAAGCTGAATTTGGTGAAGATGGTAGTGACGATAGCTGAAGATGCTGAAATTAGTTGTTGAAAACGCTAAAGCTGAAAGCCATCTGAAATATCAGTTAAATGCCAGATTAGCCTAAAAAAGAAGTTTAAGTTAGCCAAAACAGCTGACATGTGACTGAAATAATAGCTAAATAAAAAAAATAGCCTAAAAAACAAACAAAAAAAGCCTAAATTAGCAAAAACTGCTAGCATATAGCTGAAATATTAGCCAAACTCCAAAAGGAGCCTAAAAAAAACAAAAAAAGTTTAAATTAGCCAAACCGTTAGCATGTAGCTGAAATATTAGCCAAACTCCATAATAGCCTAAAAAAAAGCCTAAATTAGCCAAACCGCTAGCATGTAGCTGAAATATTAGCTAGATTCCTAAATAGCCAAAAAAAAAACTGGAAAAATCCTAAATTAGCCAAAACAGCTACCATGTAACTGAAATATTAGCTAAACTCCAAAATAGCCTAGAAAAGCCTAAATTAGCCAAAACCACTAGCATGTAGCTGAAATATTAGCTAAACTCCAAAATAGCCTAAAAAAACAGGAAAAATCCTAAATCAGCCAAAACCGTTAGCATGTAGCTGAAATATTAGCCAAATTCCAAAATAGCCAAAAAAAAAAAACAAAAAAGCTTAAATTAGCCAAAACAGCTACCATGTGACTGAAATATTAGCTAAACTCCAAAATAGCCTAGAAAAGCCTAAATTAGCCAAAACCGCTAGCATGTAGCTGAAATATTAGCTAAATTAAAAAGTAGCCTAGAAAACAAACAAACAAAAAAGCCTAAATTAGCCAAACCGCTAGCATGTAGCTGAAATATTAGCTAAACTCCAAAATAGCCTAAATAAACAGGAAAATCCTAAATTAGCCAAAACAGCTACCATGTAACTGAAATATTAGCTAAATTAAAAAGTAGCCTAAAAAACAAACAAACAAAAAAAGCCTAAACATTAGCTAAACTCAAAAATAGCTTAAAAAGCCTTCATAAATGCCAAAACAGTCAAAAAAGCTAGCGTAATGCCATTTTAACTTTCTACTTCACTACACTCTGACTCTATATAAAGTAACAATTATTCGACTATTAAATTAGTCGTCGACTATTTTAACAGTCGATTAGTCGTCGATTAGTCGACTCATCATGGCAGCCCTATTTAAAGGGGCCATACGGTGATTTCCTTAAGCCTTTCAGAGTAAACTAAATATGATCATATATTACATTTGGAACACTAAAAAACAAATAATTTATTAAATGTTAGCTATTTTTGTGAGTTTTCATTTATTACTTTTTGTGTGTAACTCTGCGAAGTGAGATCCGGTCGTTCTTGTCAGTAGGGGAGGGGCTGCTGCGGAGAGTGCAAGTTTTTAGAGAATGCGTGAATGGATCAAAATACCACTTTGGGGTTCTTTATAGTGAGGAATAAACTGCATAATAACCTTAGTTGGTTTTTCATAGTATAGTCACTTTAATGCTCAAATTGCAATTCATCTAACATGATGCAAATGACAGCTGGATCCAATGGTGACAATGAAGAGAAATGAATAAACAAATGAAGACTTCAGTCATCCGTGGGTTTGTGGCTCTGACAAAAGCCCAACTGGGAAATCAGCGGAGACGCCTTAAACGCCGTAATGCAGTCAAATTGTTTTCAGGTTTCCTATTGGTGGACAGTTTCCTTTCAAGGCTTTAAATACCCCACAGAAACATACGCTCTCCTAAAGCGATGGTCAGTCACTCCAAGTCTGGACATCGTTACAACGTTCCTCGCTTGACCCCTCGACCTGTGACCTGTGATCCCGGAGCGTCATTGCTTCGTGAGCCACCAAGGTGGGCAGGATGGAGGTCTAATCTGAGACAGGAAATCAGCGAGAAGGACCGGCGGAGCTTGATTGATATATGACTAAATGTAAAACTGGAGATCAAAGGACGGGGTTTGAAGAAGCTCAAGACGCTTTAAGTTTTTTTCTCTTTTTCGATCAGAAGCAGAAGTCGTGAAGTGTGAGGGAAGCGAAAGACCCAGAGGCGTCCGGCTGGTGCTCCCACTTGTGCTTTACACCTGATTAGTTACAGGAGGTTAACAGATGAATGCAGATTAAATGAAATGGAAAAGAAAGGGAGGAGAGAATTCCTCTTATTCTTATTAATAATCTCCAGTTATTTACTCTGAGTTTAAGTCATCAACTATTCCGCTCACCGTCCTTTACTTGAGTGTTAAAAACAAGCCCCACGTATTTAATCTTGACTTTTTTCTTTTTGACTTAATAAGCCGATTTAGCAGCTCCGAACTTGCTTGGAAAAACCTGTTTCTTTTGTGACCTCCGTGATGGATTGTTTCAATGCTTTTTAACCATCTTTCAAGCATTTTTCATCATAATATTACCCTTTTATCCCATTCAAGCTCTTGTTTGAAGAATGCCCCATACCAAGCAGAGCTGAGAGGCTGAGACGTGACCCGACAAGCAACAGGGTTCAAGGTGTCAGTCATCCAGAGAGAAGGACACCGGGATGGCAGCTTTGTGGCGGGAAGCGGAGGAGGACGCCATTCCGTGGGGTGGTTAGGGGGCTGTACGCACAAACCACAAGGATACAAAGCAAAGAGACAAGATGAGTTTTATTTTTAGAGTTCCTTTTAAACTAGATTTGAGAATTTACACTATAGGCTAGTTTTTTAAATATATATATATATATGTTGAAGAAAAGTCAATTTATGGACAAATCTGTAAAATAATATATGGAAAAGTGGTAAAAACAAAAAGACGTTAAGTTAATTTTATGACAGTAATGTAAATGTATGTATTTTCAAATACTATAACCTTAAGTAAAAAGAAAAAAAAATCTTCCCTTTAACGGTTTACTCAAAGGATTTAAAGTGTTAATGTTTTATGTATGACTGCAAACCAAAAGAATGACTTAGGACACACTCCTAGTTTCTCTCAAACTTCATTCCATTAATCACTGAAATAATTCCGGTCGTGTCGGCTCTTGTCTCGGACTCGAGACTGGCTGAGTCACGTTCGCTCAGAAGACTGTTAAATAAACAGTCTTAGCGCAACATTAGGATTGTTTATGTTCTCCTTTTAGTATTGTGTATTTAAACAGATTTTGTTCTTTTCATGGGTTTATAAATGTATATAATTGTATTTTTTGTGTTATGTTTGCATGAATGGTAAAAAAAGACTTTCTTTTTGTTTTTTTTGTAATGGATTTGTTACATTAGTGTGTGCAGGAAGATATGAAAAAAAGTTTGACCATTTTAAAGTCAGTAGAAGTGGTGCAAAAACTATTAAAAAAACTTTATTTATAAAGCACTATTATACATTTAAAAATAGTACAAAGAATAAATAGAAGAAAAAATCTTATATTACTTCTACAAATGCAGTTTAAATTGAGATTCTTAAACATAAGGCGATCACTTCTGGCAATTATTGATTTAAGAAAAGAGGAGTGGGGATAGGCTCCAGCACCTGTTCGCAACTACCACCAAACGATTTGTAGATTCTGTAAGATTTCTGAATTTTTTTGAAAATTGTTGGCGTGGTCGTGAATGTAGATGGCGTGCAGAATGGCCCACGTTTATGAATGAATTGAACTTTTTTTATATCCTATAATATAAATTCATCTGTTATGGCACCACAAAAAGTAAAAAAAAAAAATAAAACTCTATGAAATTTACCAAATACATAAATAATAAAAGTAATAAGTTAAAAAAAAAATTGGATACTGACAAGTAATATAGCATTTTAGCATTATACATATATATTATTATAAATCCCTGGCATGGTGTAGACGGCCGCTGTCCAGAGACATTTTCATACGGTCCAGTTTTATATAAGGTAATTCTGGTTGCCATGAAGTTATAAAACCATTACAAATATTGGATATTTGGCAAGTTTTCGGAGTAAAATGAGCATCTTTTTTACTAGTCTTTTACATTTTAAACATCCTGCCAAACCTGTCAGTTGCCTTCTGGGAAATGTTTGTCTCCATTTTTAAAAAGCACAGATAAACCTATCAGAGGTTTGAAGAGATGGGAGATCAAACCAGGACTGTCATAGCCAGAGTTGTTTATTCTGTTGTTTTGTTGAACAGCACTCTCAACATTCGTCCCGTTTATTGGTGGAAAAGTCAGCAGAAAGAATGTTAGCTGCAGTTTAAAGGCTCAGATCTACCACACCAGACAAGACCAAGGCTGTGCAAAGAGGCGGCGGAAACCGTCCAGCACAACTAATCGGCTATTAAAATAGTCGATGACTAATTTAATAGTCGATTAGTCTTTACTTTATATCATATAGAGTCAGAGTGTAGTAAAATTACACTGGCATTCTGCTAGCTTTTTGGACAATTTTGGCATTTATTAAAGTTTTTTTAGGCTATTTTAGAGTTTAGCTAATATTTCAGCTGCATGCTAGCTGTTTTGGCTAACTTAAGGTTTCTTTGTGTGTTATTTAGGCAGTTTTGGAGTTTAGCTAATATATCAGCTACAAGCTAGCTGCTTTGGCTAATTAAGGTTTTTAAGTTTGTTTTTTAGGCTGTTTTGGAATTTAGCTAATATTTCAGTCACATGCTAGCTGTTTTAGCTAATTTAAGCTTTTTTTAGGCTAATTTGGCATTTAACTAATATTTTAGCTGGCTATCAGCTTTAGCGTTTTCAGCAACCAATTTCAGCATCTTCAGCTATCTATAACTAGCATTATCACAGACAATGCTAGTGTGAATATATCTAGTTTTTAGTTAGTTTAAAGCTAATAATGGTTAAGATGTGTTTTACATCCACTTTGCGCATGACCCAATTAGTCGACTAATTGGAAAACATAATCGGTGATTAGTCGACTATTAAAATAATCATTTGTGGCAGCACTATTCCAGATAGAGACGGACAGGATAGTAATGGTGAACCAACCAGACATTGTAGTGGTTGATAAACAGATGAGGAAAGCCGTTGTGGTGGATGTGGCAGTACCAAGAGATGGTAACATCAAGAAGAAGGAACATGAGAAACTGGAGAAATACCAGAGAGGAACTGGAGAAAGCTTGGAAGGTGAAAGTGACAGTGGTGCCCGTGGTAATTGGAGCACTCGGGGCTGTAGCCTCCAAACTGGAGGAGTGGCTGCAGCAAAGTACTCATAAAATCAGGAAAACACTTGTTGATTTCAGAATTCAGAAAGTTGTTTTTAGACTTTATACTTGGTAAATAATGCACATCTTTCTACCTTATTAAAGGCAGTGCAGTTCACCCACACATTCACACACGGATGGTAACAGTGCCTAAGGGCACAAATAGGGAAGCAAAGTGTAAATTGAGCATGCAACCTATTTGTAAGTGGTTGACCACTCTACCTGTGCGCCACGGCCGCTGGAATGCTATAAGCCAATAAGATTTATTTTTCTTTGGTTATTTTTTCAATGTAAATGAATACAATACTCTTATAGATGAGGCTCTTCCTGACATGTTTGGATGTTTGCCGAATAAACAAGGGTGTATTCAGTAGGGGTGTAGGAAAAAATCGATTTGGCGATATATCGCGATTTTTCATTTGCCCATTCTTGCATCAATTTAAAATGTTCACAGAATGATATTAATTTCATTATTTATGAGCGCCCTTCACCGTGTTACTTTTGTTTTCCACCTTAACCTCCGACCACTAGTTGGCAGAAGAGCTCATTGCGCCTATTTGAGCAGCTCTACAACGCGACCAAAACAACAACAAGATCTCTTAAATGTACAGTCAGCATCGCGGTTTTGGTTGTTATGAGACATAAACTACTTAGTTTTGCCTTGGAATGGGTACTAAACTGAAATTTCATGTCATATATATAATTTACCAAAAGAAAAGCAACATGAATTTTTGGGTAAAAGCAACTTGCGTATGAGAAACTGTCACTGTGCTTAAAGCTGTGATCATTAAATACAATTAATTTGACCATTTTATTACAATGAAAGACATTAAAATTCAAGTAGTTTTAATTCAAGTCATACTCTTTAAAAAAAGTGAAAAAATAGTTCAGTCTTGGGATATATCGCGATACATATCGTATCGTGAGATATGTATCGGGATACGTATCGTATCGCCATCTCTTGCCGATACACACCCCTAGAATTCAAACTGGAAAAGTCTGAGTTTGCTTAATTTGGTTCGGAACCTTACACTTTAATTATTTTAAAGGAATCTTTTCAACATCCCAGTGGAATTACGTTAAGTGGACACCAAAAGTCAGGTAATTAAATAAGTATTCATGGTTTGTTACTGTTTTCTCTTGATTTTCTTCTAGTTTAAACCTTAAAGGTTTGCTCTTTGTAACTACTCAGATAATAATGTTAATGTTTTGGGGATTTTTTTCAGGAAGACAGGACGTAATCCTGGTGAATTGTGGTAGACCAATGACAACATGGTAAAGATAAAGACTCTAAGAGGGTTTTATACGTTGTACCTATAGACCTTGTCTGAATGGTGGGAGGCTAGACACTAAGTCATTCTTTGTTTAAGATCTGGCAAACTGAGGCATGTTTTATGTAAATATTTGAGGAGATAAGTAGAGGGGAGAAAGAGCACAGATGTATAGCAAGATGTATCAGCTCAGTGGCCTAGTGGATGAGCGTCTGCCCCAAGACTGAGAGATCTCAGGGGTTTGAGTCCACAGTCAGGTCACACCGAAGACCTTAAAAGTGCTTTCCTGCCTGACACTCATCATAAAGAGGTTGGATTGGGGGTTAAACCACCAACAGGGATCCTGAACTGTGACTGCAGCTCACTGCTCCCTGAGGGGAAATGCCGAGAACAAATTTTTGCCAGTTGTGTGTGGGAATGGTGCTTTATCATCCTTACTTTGGTGTAATTTAAGGAAATCTATACAATAACAACTGAATATTTTGGAATCGAAACAAAGATTTTTGGTAAATGGGGTATTTTTTAAAGTGTGTGCCACCATTCTTCCAATGACAGCTGGGATAACTCCTCTCAAAAACCTTAAACAGGATGTTGTCGGTTCAAAAAATGGATGTTTTGAAATACAACCCCAATTCACTTTTTATTCTTCCTGTTCTTTGACTTTTTCTTTTTACTTTCCTCTCAAGTTTGACTTGTAAATATAAGACTTGAGGCAAAACACTTTTTTACGCCCTTTTTTATTTTTTAGGAGCAATAACTGGCTGCAACTTCAGGAAGCACATGCAAGTCTTTGTGCTGTCTTACCACACACACAGCGAATTTCGCGGGTTAACATCTGCATATGGTGAAGCGGTCAGCGCTCTAGTAAAACTGGATGAGACTTTAAAGGCATTCCTTCATTTTACGGCTAGGTGGAAGAGAGACAGCTACAGGGAAAGAGGAAGCGAGCAGCTCGGGTGTCATTGGTGCCACACCACCTCCCTGATCTCTATCACAACTTCGCAGGCCAAACAAACAACCACACAACAGGACAAACAATGCATAGGTGATTGACATTCCTGATGAGGTGGAACACAATCCCCTGCAGGGTCCTGGATATCCACATTGAATTTAGATCTGTAGGGCAATAGGGATCAGGTTCTATGCACAGAAAACATGGCTAAAAGTTTTTTAATAGAATGTGAAGAAAAAAAATCTTTACCATTAATGTAAACTGATCAGTGTCATATGGGACTGAAATGTCAACAGCAGCTTTCCAGCCAAACATTAAGTTTAGTCTAATTCTACCATTACATCAAAGACAATTCTATATCACGGCTTCTATGATCAAAATGTTTGACTGTGCAGCTTTATTTAATTCAGTGTTTTTTATTTAATATTTAAAAAACAACTATTAAGGAATGTTAAAGTAACAATAGACAGGGAAGTGGAGCAGGTTCTGTGCTGGATGGCAACAACTCAGACAGACAAAAACCACTAAAATTATGACCGTAAAAAAAAAGAAGGAAATACAGTCTGAACCACACAAAGAGCTTGAATTAACACACACACACACACACACACACACAAATATATATATATATATATATGTATATGAAAACGACAAAATCGCTATTAAAGACCACTGGGAATGCTTTTAAAATAGCTCAAAGAATGATCAAAGTGAGTCTTTCAGATATATGTGTATATATATATATATATATATATATATATATATGTGTGTGTGTGTGTATGTATATATACATGTGTATATGTATTTCTATATATCATATACATACAGTATATATACATGTATGTGTTTATATATACACACACACACATATATATATATACACATATATATGTATGTATGTATATATATATACGTCTATACATTATAGACATATATATACATGTGTATATATATATATATGTGTGTGTGTATGTATATACATATAAATGTATATATATATATACATGTGTATATATATGTCTATATATCATATACATACAGTATATATACATGTATGTGTTTATATATATACATATACACACACACACATATATATATATATATATATATATACACATGTATATAATGTATAGACATATATATATATATATATATATATATATGTATATAATACATAGACATAACCCTTGCCGCGGAGGGTACTGTCCCGCGAAGGAGACGATTATTTCTTCATGTGAGTGACCTTTGAAGCACAGAAATTTACATTTAAATATAATTAAGGCCCTTTTTTGTTTTAGAATGACCTTTTTAATGTTATAAAACCGACGTTATGTATTTCCGAGCGCTAGCAGCTCTACACGAGCGTAGCTGACCGCCGACTATTGATGATGTCATCGAGTGGAAGTGGCATCTGAATTTGAAGCCACTATTTTTTCAATAAATCTCCGTTTGGATGACTAAATGTAGGAGTAGCAACAATTCTGATTCATCTCAAATAAGCTCTTTTTTTAAACTTCATTTTTTTGTTGCTCTTGATTCACAAGGATTTGAATAAAGACCCTCTGAAGTACAACCCCATCCTCCTTCCCAAACTCGTGAAGGGGGATGGGGTTGTATTCCACATCTCAAAAAAAGCTCTTTTTATAAACTGTATTTTTTTGTCTGCTCCTGATTCACAATGATTTGAATATATAAACACTCAAATGCAATTTTAAGATTAGTATTCTTTATATATATATTCTCAATCATCAGATAAATATTACAAGAACGTATTAAAAACACAATTTTCATTAGAGCATGTCTTTAATCTCATGCAATCAACATCCTTCTACCTTGATATCAAACTGATTCAATAAACCAGCAGCTGTGTTTGGATAGATCTGCGGGTACACATAATGACTGTGCTACTGACCATAATAAACCAGGTAATAAACCACACATCATTGCTTTTCAGTGCGGAGACGCACATACAAAAGCTTGAGTGTTTCTTCCTGTGGATTCATAAAAGCTTGTGGCATTTGGTAATCACTTTGGCAGATTTTAAGTTATATACTTTTAAAAACACATCAAGTAAATCATACATCTATTAACATGTACTGATGTATGCACATTATGTACATAGAAAGGGTTTGATGTAGCATTATAAATGAGAAATCAGAGGAAGAGTAACCAAACTAAACAATAAAATGAGATTGAATTTGCAAATGTATTTGCATAAAAGATATCCGTATTTGAATAAGACATGTGGATCCATAAGGAAAAGGTTCTAAACAAACATTTCGCTCTTCAAACAAAACGTTGTTGCAGGTTCACAACCTGACAGCGGTCACGTCACCGTGCAGATCAGACACCGCCTCCCCACCCGACGTTGTTGGAGTGTTGCACAAACTCTTCAGTCTAAGACATTGCTATCCAAACAGTTCTGGGTGAGGAGGGGGAGGAAATTGAATCCCCCCCCTCCTCAAAGACAGACATCCAAATCCCCATCAACAGGAGCTTAGAAAGCCTGCAGTCCATCAAGTTTCATCTGCTATGGTGGTCCAGCAAATCAGCTTCCCTTTTTTGCAGGTCCTTCTTTTGCAAACGATGCATATCCAGAAACATGCACAGGTTCTCAGGCACTCTCATGAGCTTCAATGTGCAAACAAAAAAAAAGTCCCACACAGTCAACAAATTCTAATACATGCGGAGCTTTGCGTTTACCCCTCAGCACCAGCCTCAGCATCAACAATCAACAATCTGAGGCATTGTGGAGCCTGTGATCCTGTGACCTTTCACCTCTGGAGTTAACCTCAGAGCAGCCAGTGCTGAGAGGTGAACCAGGCAGCGCTCTGAAAGGAGGAGAAGTTCCCATGAGAAAAGGAACAAGGGAGGTTCAGACATCCAAGACCCCGGTGATGGTGATGAGGAATTTGAAGGCCTTTAATGTTCTGGTTTCTTCAAATGTACAAGATCAAAAAAGCTCGACTGAAACATGTAGCTTAAAAATGCATTTTTATACAGATAACTTGATTATTTGTTGGCTGAGCAGAAGAAATGCTTCTCCAACTATCTGAAATAAGCAGACATTATTGGGACGAGAACGACTCTTTGTGCTCAGTTCTTCCCGCCCCCTTTCATTACTGTGTTGACAGTCTAACACATAACAGCTGCTGCAAACAGCACCAGCATCATGTCTCTGGAGGAAAGTCCCAGCTGCAACACCTCTCTCTGGGCATCCAGGTCAGCAACCCCACCACCTCCCGAAGAATCAGGGGATTCGCATGAAAGGAACCTTCAAATAAATGTTCCGCAAACTTGTATTTATGTAAAAAAAATTAATTCTGTTTGTGTCTGATCCTATTTTAGACAAGTTTGCCTTAATTTAAGATGACTAAGGTTGTATCCAAATTCCTCCCTAAGCGTTTGCCATTTTCTAGTGCTGTCCGAATCTAAAATCGAGTGCACTCGAAATTTCCCAGAAGTCTTTGCGAAAAACTAGCGCGCATCAATGCTCACTAGATTTATTTATTTATTCTTATTTATTTATTTAGCACAAATCAGACATAACATTTATAACAATAAATAGAATAAAATTGTGCATGGATTTAAAAAATAAAATAAAATAAATGTGCAGGGAGCGGATGAAGCTAGAAGGCTTTTAAAGACCAAAAGGTGAAAAAGTATAAATAGAAAATAATCATCAGATTAGCGAATATAGACCATAATGCATTGCGGTTGAACAATTTCAAACAAAAAAACGTGTTTAAATGTAATATTTTAATAAGCCATCTAAATTCTCACCATCAGAACACAGAGAAGTCATAAATAAATGTTGTGAAATGTTCGTTTTTATTCGATTTTCACTTTGTGAAATTGGTGACGTCATATTGTATGTTTAGAAAAATTTAAGAAAAGTGTCCGAATTACTTTTAAAATCCAGCACAATATATAGTCCCGTACTATATTGTTTTTTAGTAGTTAGGGAGGGAATTCGGATAAAGCCTAATAGACAAGTATAGACATTTTTGCTTAGAATTTTGATGTGTTTAACCCAATATATTAACCAAAGGTCAAATATAAATATTGCAGATTCCCAACACTGACATAAAAAAAAGAAAAATTGCTTTAATCTGTCTTTATTATAAACCAACCTAAATCTAAAGTCAAAAATTGATCATTTTAACCCCGTTTTGACTAAAAGATTACAAATAATATTGTTTTGTCATGTTTTATCAATGAGTTATCCAAACCGTGAGCTATTAACTCACTTGTTTTACACATTTTTTATACTATTTTAAACAAAAAAAGCATTTACTTCCGACAGTTGTTGAGCGTCTGAGCTGTCAGGCCAGAAAGCCAATCATCTCTCAGCTGATTTTGCACATCGTTGCATCTCTGTACGTCTGTGTGATCCGTGAGAGTTCCTGAAAGGAAACAGCGGTGGTTAAGGAAGACGCCAGTTCAACGTAACCAGCGTGAGAAAAACGCTCCTGAAAGTGACTGCAAAGACAAAACAAGGCTTGGCTGATAATCTGGCAACATTCATGAAATCTTGTTCTACAGGATCATTTATGTGGGCTAAGCTTATTATAAAGGGAGTTATAAAACTACAAGATGATAGGAGTTTATGATTTACTAGAAAAATCAAGACAGTTAGATTCCATCCCTTCTTAAAAAAAGCATTTCTAGTAGAATTAGAACAAAAACTTCCTCCAAAATACCAACACCAGAGTTCAATCAAGGACTACCTCAAGCTGTTTCCTAAAAATCTAATTGAAATCCACAACTTTTGAACTTTAGCTTTTCATGGTTTTAGACTAACATGCAGCTTGCACATGGACACACTCCTAACAGTGGTCTATATCCTGTTTGGCGGCACTCTAATGAACTCTAAACAATGTATCCTTTAGATAAGGATCTGTTTGCTGTGTGTGTCGAGAGCTTGTACGCACTTGTGTGCATGTGCTGGCTATAATCGACAGTATTCATGCGGCACTGGGGTTCCAGCGTTTCTACAGCTGTCGCCTCTTGTACTCTCTGACCTCCACCAACAGTTCCTAAAGCCATAAGTCTTCATTTCAGACCCTCAAATGATCCACTGGATGCGCAGAGCTAAAGCCATATTTCTCCTACATTCCTAAATATCTCCATAGTCAGAATTTGTGTTGTGATCCACTAAACTTTTATCTATATAACATTCTACAGCACAGGTGTCAAACTTGGCAAAACGTACCCGATCCAGGTTTTCACTATTTCTGATAAACCAGCAGGACCCCAGCCCTCGAGGCCTGAAGTCTGACACCTCTGCTCCAGAGAAAACAAGAGAGCTTTATGTTAACCCACCAGGTGCACCTGTCATGTGCAGGGGAACCAGGTATGTCAGTTAACTAAAACATGGAAGTGAAGTAACGAATGTACAAGGACAAGGAATTATCAAAATGAAACAGGAAGTCACATAAATAACAGACCTAACTGCATCAGTTTAAACTCTGGCAACAGAGAATGCCAGAATGTTTTGCTCTAACTTATTTAATAACCCTTTCATACACTTTATTTCTTTATATATGCAGGGGCAGCAGTCTAAGCAAACTTGCCCAGACTTCCCTGTCCCCGGTCACTTCCTCCAGCTCCTCTGGAGAGATCCCGAGATGTTACCAGGCCTCTCTATCGTGTCCTGGGTCTTCCCTGGGGCCTCCACCCAGTGGGACACGCCTGGTACACCTCCCCAGGGCGGCGTCCAGGAGACATCCGGACTAGTTGCCCAAGCCACCCCAACTGCCGTCTTTCAATGTGGAGGAGTAGCAGCTATCATCCGAGCTTCTCACCATATCTCTAAGGAAACACCCGGCCAATTTATGGAAGAAGCTCATTTTGGCCGCTTGTATTTGGGATCGCGTTCTTTCGGTCGCGACCCAGAGCTCAAGACCATAGGTGAGTACTGGAACAAAGATTGACTGGTACAATGGATCGGTACAATGGCCACATAATGGCGGACGCTCTCAAACTCATGCTCTGATCTTCCCTCACTTGTGAACAGGACCTCAAGATACTTAAACTCCTCCATCTGGTGCAGGAGTATTCCCAGAACTACCTTTCTCCAGTCAAGACAAAGGTAGCTTCTCCGTAAAATGCCACCTTAACATGGTGAAGGGGTTTGAGACCTTGAGTAATCCCAGGAGCTAAACTGTCTGAGATTTAACCCCTGGTAGGGTCTTCCTTGGCAGACAGACAGGTTCTGGGTGACGAGTTAGACAAAGAGCGGTTAAGAACCCCTTCATGATTGGTGTCACCGGGACTCTAATCTGAAGCCAGGGTTGGGGCATGCAAGATAGCGCCTAGTGACCCGGGCACATCCCACAGACCCTGTAGTAAACCTACCCACTGAGTGCCCACTTAAGCCAACATGGGCAAACACAGGTGGGGCCACCACAGAAACCGCGGACAAACCCAATCAGGGTCCACATTTTTTTACACCATATGGGGCCCACTTAGCCTTGCTAGCTGGGTTATCAGTGGAAAGAGTCACGTTGCCGGTGGAGATTGGGGAATTGACGCTATTGAAATCTATCAAAAAGGACAAAAGAATCTTTTAAAGAAAATACATGTTTCTTTACTTGAACATACTAGTTCATGGCTGTGGGAAACATTTGAAAAGTTTGACGATTGTTCAAAAATTGTTTAGAATAGTCATTCATGTCAATGTTTGAAGCAAGTTGTAATTAATTCCAATAAATTTACATATTACATAAAACTTAATGACGTTTTAAAAAACATCCGTCATTGTTGTCATCTAAAAAAGAACTCTTTTTTTTTTTTTTTTTTTGTGCACAAAGATGCACTGACACAAATACGTCCACCCAGTCCTGCCTCCGGTGGGTCAAACGCCAACTTCCTCTCCACACATTCATAAGTCTTCATTGGTTCTATTTAGGCAGTCTTCAGGGGGCCCTGAGATAAACCCCTCTCTGTGGACCCTTATCCTGTCACATGAGTCTCATGAGTATGAGCATCTCCCTCACAACAAGGCAAACACAGACACAGTGTGATATCCATTACCAGGGCTATTCATATTTCACAGCCTCAAGCCCACACTGGGTCCAAATGTTCACAATCAGAATCATGTGCAGATAGACAAATGGTGGCAGAATGGTGGTGTGATTTTAGGCCAACGTAGGGGCGTCATTAGTGCTAACGTAGGCTGAATAGATTTCTTCCATGTACATATGTATACACTCAATCTGTGATGGATGTCCACTTCACAAATGTGAGCGCACGAACGCTGGGGATTCCCGTTTCCCAGAGGCCATTAGGTGGCTCTGGCGGGAGACAGGACCTCTGTTACGTAAACAAAGCAGGCTGCACTTCCTGCTTGGTCAGAGAAAGACGAGGGGGAGAGCAGTAAGCAATGCTCTATTTCATTTCTGAGACAAAACATGGACGATGAAGGAGGACATGGGAAGAGCTGGAGCAGGGGGGCACCAGCGGAAGAGCCCTTTCCCTCTCAGCTGCGCCTCCACTTCCTGTGCGGGGAGGAAGTCCCTCGCTGGCCGGCCGGTGATCTCATCACACGTCGCCGCTTGTGATCCCAGAGAAACGGACAGTGCTCTGAGCCACCAACCATAACAACCACAACAGGGAAACGGAGGAGTGAGGCACGTGCACACGCACACACATGCCTGTGCTGATTATTGCAGTGGAAAACAGTCACCCACTCTGTCGCCCCAACAGGAAACAGTGCTATTCGAAACAAACAAGCACTTCCTGTGCAAACTGGGGCCTATTCACAGAGAGACCCCAATCAAAGACCAATGTTCTGTCCACTGCATCATTATCAGCATCATTCAGGAGACATTACTGCCCATTTGCGAAAAACCACATGGCCTTATTTATGCTTACACCCCCCAAACCCAAACACCAAATGCATCTCCCTCACTGATGACCCTTGTTGGACTTTCTCTACGCGGAAGTAAGCTTTTCCTTTAAAACTTGACCACTAATTGAAATACATTAAGCCCAAATTGCCTCTTTTTTCCTTTCACCCATCATGTTGACAGACGACCCAAAATTTAAGTTTGGCTCTATAATTTGTTGTAGGAATACCAAAGCAGCGAGGCAATGTAGCTGAGGGGGCTTTTGGGAGTCGGAGTTTGCACCGCCATTACACTGAGAGATTTCAGGAACAGAACGGCTATTATGTTCCGAGGTCATTTTGTGGTCAGCAGTGGACTCCATTTAACAATAGTTTTTACTATTCAAATAATGAACACAAAAACGAGAGGGTTTGGAGCTCTAACGTTTGTTTGGTAATTTCACCAAACAAAATCACACGCATGAAAACATTTCCTTAAACATGCAAAATTGAACAATTTGTTTGTTTAAATTAAACAATTTAAATTACTGTATTTTCCGGAGTATAAGTCGCGCTTTTTACATAGTTTAGCCAGGGGTGCGACTTATACTCAGGGGCGACTTATTTGTGTGTTGGTTTTTTTTTTTTTTAGACATCAATAGGCTCATATATTTGTTATTTTCCCAGTAAACATTTGTTGTCTTTTAGCGGTCATTTCGTGTAACAGCCACTAGATACTCCATCTGAGTACAAGTATTTGGTAGTGGTAGAAGAAGTGTCGTCCAAAATTGTTTTCCTTTTACACTTTGATGTTTTTTTTATACAGATCAAAAGATTAGCATTCTTGTAGTTATTTATTTATTTGTTTGTTTTTAGCTACACTGGGCTTGGTGGATTTGTTCTGAAATGTCAAATTTTTCACTCAAAAGTGTGACTTATGTTTGGTTTTCTTTTTCTTGGTTTGATATTTTTTTGCTCTTGCGACTTATAATATACACATATATATATATATATATATATATATATATATATATATAACATATATATATATATATATATATACCT
>NC_050535.1:7183970-7193838 GCF_002922805.2 Oryzias melastigma
ATATATATATATATATATATATATATATATATATATATATATATATATATGACTTATATATACCGTATTTTCCGGACTATAAGTCGCGTTTTTTTTCATAGATTGAATGTTGAATGACTTATGTATGGTTTTTTTCTTCTTCATTATGCATTTTATGGCCCCTGCGACTTATACTCCGGTGAGACTTATAGTCCGAAAAATACGGTACTATGTTCACACCGGACGCGGAAGCGGGCGCGGAGCGAAGTGCGCGCCGCTTCCACTCTCTCCTACATTTTCACATTTTCCCGTGAAGGTCGACAGGCGTTTCTGCTAGAGCTTTTTTTTTGTCATCATGGGTAAATTAATAACCTACAAATATCCCCCATGTCTCTGCTAAGAACTCTTTACCTCTATCTTGTTGTTTTTTTTTACACCCAAGACCCCCTCTCCGGAGTTGGCCCACTACGTTAATCCGTTTCTGTTTATTGTTTGTTTGTGTGCATATGTGTTGTGATTGTATAATTATTTTCATCTCTACAGTCTGCTTAGATACAAAAACATAACCACATTTATCAATCGTGGTGTTTTATTGTGAAAAATTGGTAAAATGAAAAAATTTAAAAAAGAGAGATTTTGTCATGTATCTTGATGTAACTTCCTGCCAGAATTGACGCGGATTGCTAGCGGCTAGCTAAAATAGACAAAATAGACCGCGGTGCTCCACGTCTGGCGTGAACCACACCATAGGTTAACATGGCCGCTGGATGGAAGCGTTCCGCGTCCAGAGTGAAAAATTGGTTATATTCCTGAAAATACTTCACTTTTTGTCCTTTTCAGTAGCGAAAAAGATCACATCAATCAACCAAACACCAACATTAACACGTACAACCACACACTTTATGTAAAACATGGTCACATTTCAAACAAACCATACCTGTGTTCATTTACCTTTCTGCTTCCCTCTTTTTTTCTCTCTTTGTGTGGTTGGAACAGTCTCCTTATCTGCACACACAAACCTCGGTGTTGAGCCTGTGGAAGCTCAACACAGGGTAAACTTTGACTCAGCTTTGAAGCTGGCTGTGTTAGTGCTTGTCCTCAGGGCTGCCTGCAGCACTCAGCAGCGGTGGCTGTCCAAAGAGGAGGTCAATGGGACAGGTAAACAGGAAGTGCCAGTGCTGTGACTGACAGCCTATTTAGACACAAGGAGATGGATATTCTGGGAACGCTGACAAATGCTTAAAGCTGCCTTTTGTTGTTCTGTTAATTGTTCTCATATTTTTTTTTAAATCTATTTAGCAGTTTTTGCTATTAACAGTGTATTTTATTTTATTTTTTTCCAAAATGACATGGCTTCCATGATGTTGCACCAATTTTTACAATTATAAATGTTCAAATTTTAGAGAAAGTAGACTGAGTTTAGTCAACAAAGTGATGATTCGAAGCTTTGAACTACGCTGTCACCGAGATCGCTCCCATCTAAAGATGTCGAGAGCGCTCTCAGGCCGGCAACAACCTGGGTGGCAAACTGATTTCTGGCTCTGCAGCTTGCTCCAGCTAATCACTTTGATTATTCCGATTACAGGCCATTTCCCTCCCTCAGTGTCACGCTGCAACTTACTGACCTGGATCTAACAGGAAGTCCTGCTTGCCATAGGCGATCCGTCTTCCTGTTCTTGTCCGTCCAAGTCTTCGCCACCCCAAACGCCCACTCCCTCCCTATACTTCCCCGCGTTCAAACACAATCGCTCCCTAAGGTAACCCGAGCGCCGTTTCCTCGCTGGGAGTCATGACCAGGAGATTTACTTGAAACTTAAACCCACCCAGTCTTTGAGACCATTCCCTTTTTGGTCAGCTTCCTCTTTTTCATCAAAGGCAATGGAATTAGTAGAATAAAGTTTTCCCTGCTACTGTGTGGCCAGCAGGCATGCAGATGTTTGTCCCTTTCTCCTCGCACATATGTTTATCAGATCACTGCGCTATTTCATAATCTCGATATAAGCTCGGAGCAGATAACAAACCCTTTGATTTAGACCTGATTTGCTCCTTATCCACTATGTTAAATTTAGCACAGTGATTACTAAATGAGATTATGGCCCTCCTTGGTCTTATGTAAATCATATGGGAGCCCTTTGTACTCTGCAGGTCCAGCTTTGTGGATTGTTATTCTAATATGTTCATATTCTCTTCATTAGTAACAAATACTGATAATTATAATGCATGTTTCTTGGATTTTCATCCTTTTATAGCAAAATGTCATTCCTGTTATACAAAATAATTTAGATTATTGTTTTAAAATGCATTTTTATGTATTAATTTATATGGAAAACATTGACACTAAAGTGTGGGACAGTAAACTGCACCGATTTCAGAGAATCACTCTTAACACACCTAATGAGTTTAATTCTAAGGTTCCATCCGACAGACAAAAACACATGTGTTGCAACAAGTTTTGTTAAATTGTATTTACCTCACAAAGAGTTGCTGAATGTGCAAGTTCTTTTTGTCTGCAGCATCATGTCTGAAACAGAAGAAGCTTTTATTTTGTCATTGTTAATTGTGTCTGGTTGAGTTTAAACACTGCTATGAATATTTATTTCCGTTGCCTAAGATGCATAATTAAGAAAATCACTTTAATAACTTTCTTGTGTTTTTTGATGAATATTTTAAAGCATTTTTCAATATTAACTCTTGAAAACAGTTTTGTAACTAGCTAAAAAGAGAAGAATAAGTTGTCCAAAGTACGAGTTATTGTTTTGTTTTTGTTAAAGATGAAACTGTTAAAACTCCAATAAGTACTGTATTTTCCAAATATAAGAGATGCTTCTTTTTTTACTGAAAAAGCATCTGTTTTTTCTTTTTTTTCCAATGTTCTGGCTAAAACATTAGAATTTGATTGATTTTTGCCACGTTTTGCACTAAATGTAGGCCAAATTTTCCTTCTAAAACTGAAATAAATCTAATCTTAATAGTGGGAAGCTGCATTCTGTCATAGAAAAATGCTCAAGTAGGAGGAAAAAAAAGTCCCTGGAGGAAATATTAGCATGAGCTCACAGCAGTGGAATGTAAGATGAGGTTTAATTGATTAAAGGACCACACTATGGAGGTCTTAAGAGAAGATGGGAGAAGGAGAAGAAGAAGGGGAGGAGGGCGTTGACCTTGCAAAGGGCAGGTCACAGACCTGTAGGCTATTGATTCCTGTTGGGAATTCATCCACAAAGACTTCCATTCCAATACGTTCACATTAATTGACAGCTAAGCATGATCAACAGTGACAAGACAGAGCTTGTCTGGGACATCTGAAGGAACACTGGGATATTTTTAGGACATCTTTGAGGGGAATTTCACATTAGATTGACCGAAGACTTGGTTTGCTTAGATGGGGATTGACTAAAGTTTTTACACTTTTATTTTGTTGTTTGTTAAACTTAAATTTAATCAATATCAAAGTCAGTATGGCCTACCTGATCTGTGGTGCAAATCAAACCAACAAACACTGGTCTCCTTGAGAACAAAAGTCTTCATTTACTTGCTAATGTACTCGAGTGCCGATCACTTCAATTCGAGTGCAGACAGACTTTCAGTGAACCAAAGAGGGGAAGCATTGAGAATTGGTGGGCCGTTTGCATGAATACAACAAAATCTGATAACAGGGAGTTGACATTTGTATTTATCTATGCAGATGTCCTCATCGTAAATACTCGAGTCCGCATACATTCAAACTTTTCTCACTTTCAAATCACCTATGCGTCTGTTTTTCACAAGCATTAGTTTGGTGATGGTTGTAGTCTTAGCTTTGTTAAAGGGGTCATACCACGATTTTCTTAGGCCTTTCACAGTAAACTAAATATATACATTACACGTTTAATACCTGGAAGCAAAATGACTTGATATCTGAGGCACCGCCTTTTACTCCTCGTTGGTTCCCACCCATTTCACGACATCATCCTTGACCCTGGCCATAGATCGTCAACGAGCCTCCTCTTAACCCTAAAAGACATTGTCCTACAATCCGTTGAACGCACACTATGAAGTGACGCATTGGTGATGTCAGTCAGGTTTGCTCAACAATCACAGCACATCTCAACCACATCTAAGTTAGCTGAACCGTACTCTGGCCTGCAACTGCAAGCCAAGCAAAGCATGGCTCACTTAACCATGCCCAAGCATGAAACAGAAATAAACAAAACCCAAATCAAGCACCTTGCCATCCCTCCGGATGAATGACAGGCAAGGACTGCGTGCACTCAGACAAATGAACACCATGAACAGATGGAGCTGCGTGGTTTGTCTGGCAGTTCACTTTGTTGGTGACCAGAGTGAACCCAATAGCTGCTTTTGACACCACCAACTGCCCTCTGCGGGGAGAATCAAAGTCACAGATGGGTAATCTACACTTTGCTTCAACTCTCTCCAGGTATTTATGTCAATGACGTTCAGGTCAATCCTCAAATAAATCAAGACAGATCGTCCAAACAAAGCATCTGGGTGTTCCATGGGTGACTTAATGTTAGCCCTTAAAAACAATAGCTTTTTTTGTTTGTTTTGTTTTTTTTATCATCCAGTAGACCGTTTATTTTTGCTGAAGCGTTCTTGTGGAAAGCTCAAGAGGAAAAAAAGGCTGTCACACTCTTGTCAATACTCCAATCACAGCCAATTCTCAGGAGACAGTGGAGGGAGACTGAAGGAACATCACATCACATTGACAACCTCCAAACCCCCGAAATCAGCACTTCAAAGGTGAAGAGGACTCCCACTGAGAGAGTGGGAGACAACGCCTTCAGCCATTTACATCTCATTAGGCCAAAACTGCTATTCAACGATGAGCACTCAAACATGCTTATACTTCTGTGTCTCCTTTATTAGTTTAAGGAATCGTTAATACTTAAGTGTAACCTTGTTAAGAACGAACCAGTGTTTGGGATCTATGGATCTTGCTTTGTAATTTTCCGATGCTGCTTCAGTTTCTTGGAGTTTTCCGTGAGTTTTTAAGGACTTCGGTGAACAGATGGCCAAGCATTTGACTCAAGAATGCTTTGGTTTCCAGGAGAGTTAATGGTAAACTCCCTGAGAAGAGGTGCAACTTTGGTAGATCATCACCCATCCCCAACCATGCTGGGAGGTTGGTTTGAAGGTTTTTCTTAAAGAACCACTGTTTTTGGTGTTTTGAATGGATTCTTGAAGTATTTTTCTTTTGATGGAGGACATATGTAAAGATGATTAAGTTTAAAATTTAGTTTATGAGTATTACTTTCTCTCAGTAATTCAGGAACAGATGAAAAAATTCCAAAAAGCCGGTAGCTCCACAAGCTCCCTGGTTGATTCCATTCTAATATATCTACTTGCAAACAAAAGTCACACAGGTAAGCTTCTTTTTAGATCTGATGGATCAGGACGGCCAGGTACACGAATTCAAAAGGGGATGAGAATAGTTAATTGTTCACAGTAGTAAAAAATATATATATATATATAAATAAATAAAAACTTCCAAGCCCTAAAACTCCTCTCCAGAATGGAGCACGCAGTCCAAACCCAGTCTAAGAGAACAAAACCAAGATAAAAGTCAGTTAAAACAACAAGCATGCAATAAAAATACATAGCTATTATTTTAGCAACATGCTAACGTTTTTAGCTAATTTGTTATTTACTGGGGGTTTTAGGCAAATTTAGAGTTTAGCTTCTCTTTAAGCCACAAACATTTTTGACTAATTTAGTCAAGTGAAGAATTTTCTGCTAATTTGGGGTTTAGCTAATAATTTAGAAACATACTAAGGTTTTTTTATAAGCAGGCTAACTTTTTTGACTAATTTAGTTTACTGTGGAATTTTAAGCTATTTAGGAATTCAGCTAGCAACTGAGCAACGAGCTAGCTTTTTTATGGCTAATTTGGCCTCTAATTAATTTTATTATGCTAATTTGGAGTTTAGCTAATATTTTAGCAATATGCTAACATTTTTGGCTAATTGTTATCTACTGGAGTTTTTGGGCTGAGTTAGAGTTTAGCTTTTATTTTAGCAACATGCTAACTTTTTTAGCTAATCTGCTATTTACTGGGGTTTTTAGGCTAATTTAGAGTTTAGCTTCTATTTTAGCCACAAACATTTTTGACTAATTTAGTTAGTGAAGAATTTTCTGCTAATTTGGAGTTTAGCTATTATTTTAGAAATATGCTAACATTTTTGACTAATTGTTATCTACTGGAGTTTAGGTTGATTTAGAGTTTAGCTTCTATTTTAGCAACATGCTAACATTTTTAGCTAATTTGTTATTTACTGGAGTTTTTAGGCTAATTTAGAGTTTAGCTTCTCTTTTAGACACAAACATTTTTTACTAATTTAGTTAAGTGAATAATTTTCTGATAATTTGGGGGTTAGCTAATAATTTAGTAACATACCACTGTTTTGGCTAAATTTAGAATTTAGCTTCTATTTGATGCTCTAGTTTGAAGTTCTTTTCTAGTTTCTTTTCTTTTAAATTTAGAATTTATCAAGATTTGGGTTAGCCATGAGTGCAACGTACTCCAAAACTTAAGCTAACGTCAACTAGCATTCAACACCCAAATAAACTTTGTTCGTGACTGTTGAGGCAGCAGATGTGAGCTCTAAAATTTTGAGCTCTGAACGGAACCCAAGGCTGCAGCACAGGAGGAAAGAATCACTCATCACAAAGACAAATGGATCCTTTGACCACTGATAGCTAAACGTTGTTAGGACGGCCATTTTTCAGACTGCTGACTTCCTGTTTAGGCCAGAGCTCAACAAGTCACCAATGCCATCATTGAAGAAAAAAAAAAAAAAAAAGAAAAAGTTAGACCCGCTTCACAAAAATTTGCCTAAAACTAACTGCTTTTTTATTCTTCCTGATTTTTATGCAAATAACAATTCTCCATTTCCCCCCCTCCCCGTAACTTCTTTCCATTTCTCGTAAGTCATTCTAATCTGCCTGGAGCAGACTGACGGGACTCGACATGTTGGGAGGAAGTTCAATTTTCTTTCTCCTCGAAAACGGCGCATTGATGATCTCAGAGGTGATGTATCGACCAGGAGGCTGGGAACCCAACCCCGAGGGAGGAATGCATTTAGACACACACGTAAAATGCACATGTACAAACACACAGAGGGCTTCTCCTGCCAGAGGTGTTGAAATGCTTGTAAGTCTTGAAATGCCAGTTGAGAGGCTGAACTCCTCTTTCACACACGGTGCAGCCAGAGACAAGAGGGCTGACAAATGGATGCGTTGAAACATATTAACCATCTCCCCTCTGTGCACGGACAAACATTTAGTCTGGCTAATGACCCCGGAGGATCAAAACAAATGCAGGGAGATAAAGACGGGTCGAGGGAGGAGGAGGAGGGGGACATGAAAAAAGCTCCTAAAGGGCTAAACTGGGTTCACCGGGGATTGTTTGGTTCACCAGGTTATCTGTGCATAAAGTACTATAGTGTGGAAGTGAAGGAAAAAAACAAAAGCATGTCTTGGAAATACGGGAGGATCGTTGTTTCAGACTCAGTGTGAGGCAAATCCAAACAAAGACTTGTGCTATCAGAGTGTACATCATGTTCATCACCAAACATGACACTTAGCGTTCGCTTCTAACTCGGTTTTATCACTCCAAACTCACACCGGCTGTTTATCTTAAGCCAGCGATCATGAAAGCGATGTGATTACACAACATGGTGTCATCCATTATCAGTTCTCCCATCAAAACCTGCCAACAGCTGCAGCAACAAGACAAGAAAGGAAGTCACCTGCAGCCTCAAAACAGATGTGTCACTTTCAAGGCAGATGCTGTTCTTTGGAGTCATGCAACACAACACGCACGTGCATATTTAGGAAATATGTCTGACTTTGTGCACAGATTTTCCAAGCATTTTTCTTTTAAACTCTAAGTTTAACACTAATCTCTGATTCAGGTAAAGGCTGCAAAATCTAATGTTAAGCTAAATCGTGTTGTAAAAATTGTTTGTTTTCTGAGAAGAAAATTAAGCTAAAATTTGCATTTTTTTTGCATTTCTTTATTCAAATCACTGTGAAACAGGAGCAGACTTAAGAAAAAAAAAATTAATCCTAGAAAACCACAGACGTTTTTTCGGATTTTGGCTAAAAACTGCAAATAAAAATAAAAAAAAGATATCTTTTAGTGCAAAGGATGATTTAAATTATGAATCTCCTGAAGGGACATAGACGTAAAATATAATAATAATAATAATAATAGTTTCTTGTGCGCATGAGAAACAATTTGAACAAAAGAGACGTTTTTCAGAGTCAAAAAGAAAGTTATAAAGCCGATGTTGTTGTTGATATACGAGCCCTAGCAGCTCAGCGCTAACATAGCAGACCGGCGACTATTGATGATGTCATTGAGTTTGAAAACACTGCAGTATGTAGCGCGTTTGTCATTTTTTAGTGCTATTTTAGAATCTACAATTCCAAAATTGAGTGCGCTAGAAATTTCCGAAAAACTAGCGTGCATCGATGCTCACTAGATTAGCGAATATAGCCCACAATGCATTGCGGTCGAACAAAAAAAGTGTTTAAATGTAATTTTTGAATCAACCATCCACATTTTCTTCATCAGAACACAGTGGAGTCACAAATAGAAATCGGTTATGTCATAACTAATACAATATTTTTGTACTGCTGTGTCCTAAATAGTCATTTTGACCAAATTCTTTCATTTATTCTAAAACCTCGTCTTGCCCAAATTTAATATTATTATCGTACATTTTCCCTTCTTACCAGCCAGTTCCAAGAAATATATTTTGCATAAAAATCCGAGATGAACTTGGTTGGAAAGAGTCCCCACGTAAAACAAAAAACGATCAGACCTTTGCATAATTGAGGATGTATTTTCTTATCAGTTAGGAGTTCATTTGACGCCCTGTGGTCCTGTCTGTTTAACGTCTGGTTAAAAAAAAAAACTTCCTTCCCTTGATTCACAACGGCAGAAATTCACCAAAGCCACTCTTTCTTCACAAAGGGCAACAATGAACCTATAAAGCTGTCAAGACGACAGAGAATTTACGAGCAGCACTTTAAACAGACGTTCCTCCCAAGGCGAGTCTGTAGAGGTTTAACGAAATGGGTGGAGTGGGGTTGTGGGCGCATATTTCAGTGAGATGGGGTCCAGCCAGCTGAGTTTTCTGTTTCGCTTGCCGAATTCATCACGGAATTGATTTCAGGTTGAACGCCAGAACTCCTAATGATGCCCACCTCCGGATTGATTCATGGTCTCGGGTTGATCCATAACTGGTAATGTGATCCATGCAACAGCAGTGATGCATGATTACCTCCCATTTCACGCTGCAAAAGATCAATATGAAAAAACAAGCACTCAATGTAGCCAACAATCTTAATGCCTAGTAACCAGGTGCAATTATCAATTTTTAATATCTACTTTCCTTTAAACGTATGTGTCAAAGTCAAGGCCCGGGGGCCGGATCCGGCCCTCCAGATTAGTTTATTTTATTGTTATTAATGGTCGGATGTTATCTTGGACTTATTTCTAACTTGTATAAATTTATCAAAACATATTTATATGGAAAGTAAAATATTTAAAAGTTATTTAAGTTTAAGTTGATTTATTCTGGAATAATATCTAATTTAGGCCTTTTTATTATTTATAATTATGCTAAAAAGTTACATTGTTAAAGTTTTAAAAATTGGCATTCTGCTAGTTTTTTGGACTATTTTTTAGGCTGTTTTGGAGTTTATCTAATATTTCAACTACATGCTACATAATTAAGGCTTTTTTCAGTTATTTTAGGACAATTTGAAATTTAGCCATTTTTTAGTAACATGCTAGCTGTTTTGGCTAATTTAAGCTTTTTTTTTCTTAGGCTGTTTTGGAGTCGAGCTAATATTTCAGCTACATGTTAGCTGTGTTGGC
>NC_050535.1:7194406-7204742 GCF_002922805.2 Oryzias melastigma
TTAACTATTTTTCCAGCTACATACTAAGTGTTTTGGCTAATTTAGGATTTTTTTTCTCAGGCTTTTTGGACAAGCTACATGCTAGCTGTTTTGGCTAACCTGTGTTTTTTTTTAGGCAATTTGGAGTTAAGCTAATATTTCAACTACGTGCTAGCTAATTAAGGCTTTTTTAAATTTTTTTAAATCACAATTTGAAGTTTAGCTATTTCTGTGAGCTGCATGCTAGCTGTTTTGGCTAAATTTTCTTTTTTTATTTTTTTTTTTCTATTTAAATTTTTCAGACTAATTTGGCATTTAGCTAATATTTTAGCTGGCTATCAACTTCAGTGTTTTCAGCTATCAGCTTCAGTGTTTTTAGTGATCAATTTCAGCATCTTCAGTGGCCACATTCAGCTTGCAGCATTCACACTAGCATTATCACAGGTAATGCTATATATCTAGGTCATAATTATGTCAAAAAGTTACGATTTTAAAGTTTTAAACATTTATTTTTTAGAGTATTTAAAAATGTTTATCCTTCGGCCCGCGACCTAAATTGTGTTTTGGATTTTGGCCTCTTGTGCGATTGAGTTTGACACCTCTGTTTTAACAGAAGGACAAGACAACGTGCCTATCTGTCCATCTCTAAAGAGCATCCCACACGTAATAGATTCCTGGCTATCACTCCCATCTTATCGCATTCCTGTCCCAGTCCACTGTTATGAAAATAAAGTTATTGTGTCATGTGCTTCTTTCACAACTGTCATGAATGAAACCAGTCTGACAAAAGTTCATCCGAGTTGGCATAAAGTTCTAACAAGAAAGCAGCTTCTATCTTAAATTATTCCCTGAGTCATTTTTCTCGGAGCATGAATCACGGTGCAATGGACGCCGCTGGGGATTCTGGCAGGAGTGGGAAAAAGGGATGTTTATGCGCTCCATTAATCATCTGATATGCCATTTTAATTGTACATTTAGAACTGTGGGCATACTTACATAGTTTACGGGCAAGATCTAACAAGGCAGCAGCCACTTCCGCCATGCTCAGGACTCCAATATCTAAAGGCCAGAACACTTCCGGAACAAGATTAATCTTTCCAAACTAGTAAAAAATATTTGTTTCTCAGAGATGAACAACAAGTATCAGTAAAAAATATTTGTCCTAAATCTTATAAGTAATGGATATTTTTTTCTTTTCTGAGTTTTCTGTGAAAAATTTCTTGAGAGCATAAATTCCTTTTGGGCTCTGTTAGGACCTGCTCCTTCTTTTCTCAACGGATCCTCTCGGAAAGTCTCAATGAAGTCACATGCAGTAGCAACGCTCGAGAAGAGAGAAGCTTTATTTCCTGACTCATCACCCGAGGCTCCCAAATGGTTAGATTTCCAACAGGACAAGCTCTGCTTAGTCTGAACGATGTGCAGAAACATGATAAGAACATCCGTGTATTAAACTATTAGAACTCATTTAAAAACACGTATATAATCTTCCACAATCATATGTCTGATTAAAGATTTTAGAGGTAACTTTAGGCTTAACTTACTGACAAAGGCAATCGCACAAGGGGCCAAAATCCAAACACACCTCATGTGGGGCCCGAACAGGATTTATTCGACACTCTAAAACGAAATGTTTAAAACTTTAAAAACGTAATTTTTAATTACATAATTATAAACTAGATATATAGCATTATCTCTGATAATGCTAGTGTGAATGCTGTGAGCTGAATTTGGCTGCTGAAGATGCTAAAATTGATAGCTGAAAATGCTAATCCTGATAGCCAACTAAAATGTTAGCTAAATGCCAAATTAGCCTTAAATAATAAAAAAAAAACATAGATTAGCCAAAACAGCTAGCATGTACCTGAAAAAATAACTAAACTTCAAAATAGTCAAAAAAATGAAAACAAGCCCAAATTAGCCAAAACTAGCCAACATTAACCAATATTGACTAAACTCCAAAACAGCCTTAACAATGGGAAAAGACGAAAACAAAACAGCTTGCGAGTAAATATTAGCCTAACTCCAAAATAGCCTAAACATCTTTAAAATGAAACAGCCTAAATTAGCCAAAACAGCTAGCATGTAGCAGAAACATTAGCTTAACTCAAAAATAGCCTAAAAAATTCTTAGTAAATCCTGAGGCTGATAGCCAGCTAAAATATTAGCTAAATGCCAAATTAGCCTAAAACAAAACAATAAAACAAAAGCATAGGTTAGCCAAAACAGCTAGCATGTAGATGAAAAAGTAGCTAAACTCCAAAACAGCCTAAAAAACTTAAAAAGAAAAGCCTAAATTAGCCACCAAAAAAAAAACTCCAGTATGTAGCTGAAATATTAGCTAAGAAACAAACGAAAGCAAAACTGGGGTTAGCCAAAACAGCTAGCATGTTCCTGAAAAAATAACTAAACTTCAAAATAGCCTAAAAAAATGAAAACAAGCCTAAATTAGCCCAAAACTAGCCAACATTAGCCAATATTGACTAAACTCCAAAACAGCCTTAAACAACGGAAAAAGACTAAATTAGCCAAAACAGCTAGCGAGTAAATATTAGCCTAACTCCAAGATAGCCTAAAAAAATCTTAGTAAATCCTGAAGCTGATAGCCAGCTAAAATATTAGCTAAATGCCAAATTAGCCTAAAAAAATCAAAGAAAACAAAAGCATAGGTTAGCCAAAACAGCTAGCATGTAGATGGAAAAATAGCTAAACTCCAAAAAAGAAAAGCCTAAATTAGCCAAAAAATAACCCAGCATGTAGCTGAAATATTAGCTAAAAAACTAACAAAAACAAAACTTGGGTTAGCCAAAACAGCTAGCATGTAGATGAAATATTGGCCTACAAGCTAAACTCCAAAACAGCCTAAAGAACTTTTAAAAAGCCTAAATTAGCAAAAACAGTTAGCATGTGAAATATTAGCTAAACTCAAAAATAGCCTAAAAAATCTTAGTAAATGCCAAAATAGTCCAAAAAGCTAATTTTTAAAACTTTAAAGCCGTAACTTTTTAACATAATTGGGATTTTAAAAAAGGCGAGAATATTATTCCAGAATAAATCAACTTAAACCTTATACAACTTTTAATATTTTACACTCCATAAAAATATATTTTGTCAAAATTATACAAGTTACATATAAGCACAGATAACAACAGGCCATTAATAACAATAAAATAAAATGATTTGGAGGGCCGGATAGAATTACCGGGAGGGCCAAATCCGGCCCCCGGGCCTTGACTTTGACACATGTGGACTAAGGTGTGGATTTGGGGATGAAAGTTTAAGCTAGTTTGGGGTGAGGTACAGATAAGAGAGGTGGGCGGAGGCTCCATGTTGGTGTGGTCTTCGGGGTGGAGGGATTTGCTGGAGCTGAAATGCAATGGGGTGGATAATGGACAAACACGGTCTTTTCATGGAAAAGGGTTTGTTTGAGTATGTCGATGGAGATGAAGGTTTGTTTGAGAAGAAGATCCCACCATGGAATCTGACTTGACATGATTCAAGAAAAGGAGACTTAAAAACTTGTATAGTTTTTGCTAAGCTTTGATGTTTGACTCCACTAAATACACTCAGACATTTCAAATTCTTGTTGAAAGTCAGAAAAAAAGCAAGTTTTGACAATTAATGAGGGACACGTTTAATTAAACTAATAGATTTTCTGTGACAAACTTAAGAATAATATCCCTCAATTTCTTTTGCATTGAAATATTAGAAGTTAGGATCCAATGAAGTAGCTGCAACTTTTGCTTTTCTGTTAAGACAGCTAACCTTTGCATTTGTTCGCTTCATTGAGCTTCTGCTGCTGCTGCAATCATTGTGTTTTTTCCAGAAGAGTGGAGGTCAAAAGGAAATATGTTACAAAACGCACACAAATTAAGTGGAAATTAGTCAAATGAAAAAGCTTGTGCTTTGTTTTTACTAAAATTTGATGTTAAAAAGATGCAAATATACTTTTTTTATATTTAAAAGCAGCTATTTTCAGTTTTTGATTTGTAAAAATGTAGGAAATTTTACTTTTTAATACACAAATTGTCAGATAAATGTAATACAGTACTAGAATATTAAGAAATATCACATAAACTTACTGATGAGTGCTTGAATTTGTAATTTATTTTCTGACTTTGACTCTCAAATAGATCTTCTCCCAAAAAACAATCCGTCCTGATGAATCAGAGTTAAGACCGAATGAAGAGTGTTTGCAAACATCCCAATGAACCATGAACTGCATCCACTTTCAATCGTGTTTCCAGCGTCTGAACATCACAGGTGACTTAAGTCGAGCGCATTTAGAGGCGGTGCTGCATAATTCAGGTCGTCTGTGGCACTGATTGTTTCCCCTGAATAAAACATGACATCAGCGCCTCGCTTGTGCATGCACACCAGTCAAACCCAGCATGATGATGTGCGTGCCGCCTGACCCGACAGCGTCCGTCCCCATGCCTGAGCCGCAGATTTCACCCGCGACGTGCTTGTGTTTGCGCTCTCCGCTGTGGTGACTTATGAATCTTTTATCAAAACTGGCCTAATTGCTTAACCATCCATGTGCTGGTCCAGAGGTTTGTGGTGGTGGTGGGGGGTGGGGGGGACTGTCATAAAAACAACAAGCACAGAAGCACGCTCTGCTCCACCTCAGACAAGGAAGACTTGTTTTGACCACCTAATGACTTTCTTTCTTTTTACCAAAAAGTCAATATTTCTGCTTTAGAGGAAATTCAATGAGCAACTAGAAAAGTTGCATTACCTGCGAACGCTTTTGCTGAAAGTAGTTGCTAAATATGCTGAAGCTTTTTGATGAAACAGGTGATGCAATTTACTTTAACTGCTGAAGGGATTTGCTGAAAATTAAAAAGCTATTTGCAAAATGTTAAATTTGCTGAAACACTAGAAATGTCACTATAGAACTATAAAAGAGCACTGAAGTTGACCTTAATATCTAAAAAATTTGTTTAAAAAATAACTTAAAAATCCCTAATACATGCCAATTTTTCAAAAATATTTAGTGTGTTGCCTAAAAATGAGCTTAGCTCTAATTTAGCCCCAAAACCCTCAGTAGATGCCAAATTAGCCAAAAAATGTTACCACATTGCTTAAATACTAGCTAAACTCTCGAACTGTCTAAAATTCCTCAGTATACTGAATTAGTCACACAAGTTAGCATGTTTCTAAAAACAGAACCTAAACGTTAAATTAGCCTAAAAACCCTAATAGATAAAAATTAGCCAAAATGTTAGCATGTTCTTCAAATATTAGCTAGAATCCAAATTAGCATTAAAAAACTGCATATGCCAAATTAGCTAAAAAGTTAGCGCATTGCCTAAATGCTAGCTAAACTTCAAAACTGCCTGAAATTCCTCAGTAAACTAAATGAGCCAAAAACGTTAGCCTGTTGGTAAAATAGAAGTTAAATTTGCCTAAAGACCTCAGTAGAAAACAAATTAGCCAAAAACGTTAGCATGTTCCTCAAATATTAACTTAAGTCCAAATCGACATAAAAAACTTTAATGGATGCCAAATTAGCCAAAAAAGCTAGAACATTGCTTAAATACTAGCTTAACTCCAAAATAGCCAAAAATTCCTCAGTAAACTAAATGAGTCAAAAACGTTAGCATGTTGCTAAAATATTAGCTATAGTCCAAATTAGCATAAAAAACCTCAGTAGATGCTAAATTAGCAAAAAAAGGCTAGCACATTGCTTAAGTACTAGCTAAACTCCAAAAGTTCCTAAAATTCCTCAGTAAATTAGATTAGCTAAAAATGTTAGCCTGTTGCTAAAATAGAAGCTATATTTGCCTAAAGACCTCAGTAGAGAACAAATTAGCCAAAAAAGTTAGCATGTTCCTCAAATATTAACTTAAGTCCAAATCAGCATAAAAAGCTTTAATGGATACCAAATTAGCCAAAAAAGCTAGCACATTGCTTAAATACTATCTTAACTCCAAAACTGCCAGCAATTCCTCTGTAAGCTAAATTAGTCAAAAACGTTAGCATCTTGTTAAAATATTAGCTATTGGCCAAATTAGCATTAAAAAGAACCCCAGTAGATGCTAAATTAGCAAAAATAAACAAATATTGCATTGCTTACATACTAGCTTTACTCCAAAAATGCCTAAAATTCCTCAGTAAACTAAATTAGTCAAAAACGTTAGCATGTTGCTAAAATATTAGCTATACTCCAAATTAGCATAAAAAAACCGCAGTAGATAACAAATTAGCCAAAAAAGGCTAGCACATTGCTTAAGTACTAGCTAAACTCCAAACGTTCCTAAAATTCCTCAGTAAACTAAATTAGCTAAAAATGTTAGCCTGTTGCTAAAATAGAAGCTAAGCTCTAAATTAGCCTAAAAACCTCAGTAGATAACAAATTAGCCAAAAAGGCTAGCACATTGCTTAAATGCTAGCTTAACTCCTAAAATTCCTCAGTAAACTAAATTAGCTAAAAATGTTAGCCTGTTGCTAAAATAGAAGCTAAACTCTAAATTAGCCTAAAAAACCTCAATAGACAAATTAGCAAAAAATGTTAGCATGTTGCTAAAACATTAGCTAAACTCCAGATTTTCTTGTAATTGCTTTAAAAGATGGATATATAGCCCATGATCACATTTAAAGGCTTGTTGCTTATCTACTTAAAATTTTGAAATTTGAAAACTTTCTCATTTATTTCCTATAGGAATTTTTTTCCTATTTTTTTTCCCAAAACTATAAAGTTTATGAAAACCAAAAATACCAGCAGTAAAGTCCTGAACGTTTTGATACCAAGCTTACTAAGCAGTCACACAATTAACTCCAACCTTCTTTTGGTTGGACTTCTGTTCCTGCTGGAGGGTCAGAACTGAACAGTAGCTTGTGAAAAAGTGAAAACATGTAAGAGCCTGTGGGGAGTTTCTAACGGGAGAGACGTCTCTCCGTGTCTCGCTCCATAGAAAGTCCCAGAAAAACTCCCTGCCACTCCTACTCTGTGGACCAAGCAGCTGCAGATTCTCAATTTACCGGCTTTGGGTTGAACTCCAGCAACTTGAATCCCCCTGCAAAAATCTAAATACTTAAATAAAATTGTAATTTTCTGTTATTTGTGTCTCTAAATGGTTATTTGTTGGTTATTCCTGCAACTGGAGAGGGTGTTCAGAACGGTTCCCCCTGCAGAGAGCAAATATCAGGGCTGTGTGCATAATTACAGATGCACAGTTCCTCCCAAGCACTCATTAGAAAAGGGAATGGGAATGACTCCAGGCTACAACCACCGCTGGCGGTTACGTAATAAGCCTTTTCTCTTGGATCCTGTTTGATCCCGGAGGCGGCTGAAAGCTCCCCCGTCCTGTACGGCTTGTCTTGTTCCTCACAACCACCGTTTTTTTTAAATAAGATCTTAAATAAATATTTTTTTATGAGTGGGCGGGGGGTTTCAAGAGAAAATAGATCCTCTGTTTCCACATCTCTTTGTCCCCCCCCCCCCCCCNNATCACTCTTCAAGCTGCTGTTTTGCGCCACTGGGGGGCACCTCTGAGCCCCACTTTGTGTCTATAATCTAGGGATGCTGGTGGTCCTCAAACAAAAGAGAACATTTGGGAGCTCAATTGGAGAGTGAGAGGTCAGAGGGGTGTGTCAAATGTCTATCAATATGACCGTAAAAATGACTAAAGTGGGGTTTTATTTTGAAAAATATTCAGTCAAATGTGAACTTTTTTAGAAATGCAAGATAAAACAAAAAAACTTAAAAAATCCTAATTTTCTCTGCTGTAGTGCTCTAAAGCAATCCCAAAAGTAATTCGGAACAATCGGATTAACGTCGTTTCTGCTAATTCTCCGACACCCCATTGGGCACCTCCTCTCTGAGTCTATTAATTCATTAATTAATTAATTTCAGTTCCATCCTTTAATTCTGCTCCTCTTTGTTTCCAAAGAAACCTCTTCCTGTGTTGCGCTCCCTTTTTTTTTCATTCACCTTGAAAGAAAGCTTTTCCAGCCAGCGCGTCTCCCGCGCCTCATCACATCCGAAAGAGAAGCCCGTCTGCAGGCGCCACCCCGCCAGCCTTTTGTGGGAGGAGCTTACCTTCATCCTGCACAAGTAAAGGAATAACACTCTGTGACCAGCCACTATGTGTGTCAGAGGACCGTCTGAGCTCCCAAAGTGGATGACTGCTCCAAATCTGGTGTTTGTATTACTGAGTGTGAGATAAAAGAACATTTCTGTTTGCGTCTCCATCCCAAGTCAGGACGTGGTGAGTGTCTGTCTTACGCTGTTTCCTTAATATTTGTTTTATTTACAAAAAAATGCACAAACTTTTGTTTGATTTGAAACGCGTTTTGAGTCTTTACCTGAGAAAGGAGTAAATTGGCTTTGCGCGTAATGGTCACATTTACGCACAGCTTTCTCTGGGATTTACGCGCGTGTTGCCTTTAACCTCACATAGGAGGTAGATTGGAATTTAGTGTGGGACACTGTGTGTGGGCTTTGACTTTCTGCAGCGCAGCTTTCAGGTGTGACAGAGGAGCGCCAAACGCGCACAGACGCTCCTTCTCCATGCGCGCTCTAACAGCTGTCTTTTGTCTCGGTAGTGGGATAGAATGCCGGCGATCACGAGTAAAAACTCCGATTTGGAGTTTGACTCCTTGCAACCGTGTTTCTACCCGGACGAGGACGACTTCTACTTCTGTGGTCCCGACTCTGCACCACCGGGGGAGGACATCTGGAAGAAATTCGAGTTGTTGCCCACTCCGCCCCTCTCTCCGAGCCGCGCAGCGCTCCAGGGGGAGCCGGCGACCGGCTCTCCGGAAGCAGATCCGCTCGGCTTTGGCTTGGGGGACCCGCTGGACTGGGCTTCCGAGCTGCTGCTCCTGCCCGAGGACGATATTTGGGGAGCATCCGAGGATGGAGACCTGTTCGGGTCCGTTTTGGATACAAACCCCGACAGCATCATCATACAGGACTGCATGTGGAGCGGCTTCTCCGCAAGGGAAAAACTGGAACGGGTGGTTACGGAGAAGCTGGGGAAGGTGATTTCTACGTCTGCAGCAGGCGCGAGGAGCGTGTACGTCAAGGCGCAGGAGGAGGAGGAGGAGGCGAGCAGCAGCGCGGTGTCTGAGTGCGTGGACCCCGCAGTAGTGTTCCCCTTCCCTGTCAACAAGAAGAACAGCAGCAGGGACGCACCTGGGACGGTTTTGACAGCCGCAGCCCCCGCGAGC
This sequence comes from Oryzias melastigma, assembly GCF_002922805.2. NCBI lineage: Eukaryota > Metazoa > Chordata > Actinopteri > Beloniformes > Adrianichthyidae > Oryzias > Oryzias melastigma. The sequence continues at coordinate 7,203,560 of NC_050535.1, forward strand.
GCACACAGTGACTCAGGTGAGAATCAAAACAAACTGATTGTTTCATATTTTTTTTTATCATTTTACGATAAATCTGGTTTAAAGCTCCCCAAATTTCCTTTCCTGGCTGCGCTCACGTGTACGATCCGCATCCTATCTTGTCAGTGTTTGGAGCTCGTTCATATGACCAACGCGGAATCGGATTACCTCGTTACATTACACACACACACACACACACACATGCTCACGCGCATGGAGTAGTGACACAGTGAACTGCTTTATGTAATCAGTGGGCTCTTCATCCGGCAGATGGCAGTAAAATGGGGAATTGTGCGCCTTACTGAACTCAGCTGGCATCTGAGCCAAACAAAAAAAAAGACACAACACACTCACACAAGACACACGCCGGCCAAAGAGTAGGGGATGAAAGGGTCTTCAGTCATGAGCTGGTAAAATGCGCGCTACATGGCGGTTTTTACGCACGGATTACGCACGAACAGTTAAGAAAACTGACACTTTATTTTAGACAATTAACTGGTAGAATAAAAAAAAACATCAAAGAAACACAGACCACACATAAAGAAGAGGTAATTGCATGGCGGGAAACATCCTCCACCTCCCCAAAACAAACCCTCACGGCTCCTTATCAGCCTGTTTTTCAAACGCAAAGCCTTCAGTTTGGCAGAGTTTGTCTCTTTTTGTTGCGTATATCAAGAAGTGACAGCCTTGAACAAGCCTCCATCTGGACAGCTGTCTTCTTGGCGCGGCTCCAGTCTTGGGGCTCTGACCGCCTGTTGTCTCAGCAAGCAGTTTACTGCCCCCACCTCCCCACAAAAAAGCAGTTCCGTCCTTGGAAGAGCTTTTTTTTTTTGTTATTTTTGTGCCTTTTGGGAGTGGAAAAACCAAAAGCTAAATCCCGGCGTCACATGTGGCGGCCACGCCCCCCTCCTCCAGCCAGCCAGCTGTGCCCAGCTTTGTTTTGGTGTGAGTGTTGAGGCAGCATCCTGGCGCAGAGGTGGGTTAGCACGGCTCTTCAGATGCTGCAGAGCTGATAATGAGAGCTATTATCACGGAGGCATTTTAACTCTCTAAGCTTCACTTCCTCTCACCTTCAAAAGTCACCCGTGATAAGCTGCAGCTGCTCTAATCGTTTTCAGCAGTGTCATAGGAGGTCAGAATTATATGGAAGTGCCGGCTGGCCTCT
>NC_050535.1:7204795-7242307 GCF_002922805.2 Oryzias melastigma
AACATGCCGATGCCTGCAGAAGCTGGTGCCTATGCAAACAGCCTGAAAACCTGTATTTCTTTTTCTATTTCACAGAGGAGGAAGATGATGATGAAGAGGACGATGATGATGATGATGACGATGAAGAAGAGGAGGAGGAGGAGGAAGAAGAAGAGGAGATTGATGTAGTCACGGTGGAGAAACGGCGCTCCACAGTCAATAAGGTTCGTCAAGACGCCCGAGGAGGTCGGTTCAGCAGCCGAGCTCCTCAGGAGCTCATCCTGAAGAGGAGCTCCGTCCACCAGCAGCAACACAACTATGCAGCCCCGTCGCCGTACGCCTCCGACGACGACCCCCTCCCGCCGCCAAAGAAAGCCAAAACGTCGGACGCGCCGCGGCTCCCGACCCGAACAGTCTCGTCCTGCTCGTCCTCGTCCTGCGGCTCGTTGGGGGCGCGCAGCAAGCGCGCCAACAGCGGCGACAGCAGCCCGCGCGGCAGCTCCGACTCCGAGGACAGCGAGCGCCGGCGGAACCACAACATCCTGGAGCGCCAGCGCCGCAACGACCTGCGCTCCAGCTTCCTCACGCTGCGCGACCACGTGCCGGAGCTGGCGCACAACGAGAAGGCGGCGAAGGTGCTGATCTTAAAGAAAGCCACCGAGTACGTGAGCTCGCTAGAGGTGGAGGAGCTGAGGCTGCAGCAGGAGAAGGATAGGCTCCAGTCGCGCAGGCAACAGCTGATGCGCAGGCTGGAGCAGGCGAGGACTCGCTAACAGACATCCGCTCACATGCACCCCGGATGACCCCACGGCTCCCACCTCGCCTCCGTCTGAGACTGGACGGGCGCAGCGGCCTGCACAACTGTTGCACGCTCAAACAGATGTCCGAAAACAGCTGGAGGAGACGGGGGGGTTCAAGGGAAAAAGGGGGGGTTTACCTGGACTTTCACTGCCGCCACTTTTTTTGCACATTTGTTGACATTAAGAATGTTTAGGGTTTTACTTTTTTCAATACAGTCACATCGAGGAAAAGAGAGAAACAAACGGAGGGGAAAAAGACTTTTTTCGGGCGACCTTTCGCCTCCTTTTATATCATTTCTGTTTGATTTTGTACTCACTGTGACACCAGCCTGGAGTCGATCGCGATTCCAAAACAGGGATGTGTGTTAGAGGGCACTTTGCTTGGAGTCAAGAAGCGGTGCACACTTATTCTGCCTTCACCACTGCAAAAGACGTTTATGACTGAGGCATTATGGGTCACAGAAGCAATGCCACTACAGGTTCCTCTCACTCCTCCTCACACTGGTGCTCAAAACCAAGTCAGTGGATGTATAACTGTGCACCTTGCTACCCGACACTTTTGTATATAACAGTGTACAGACAGAATACACTCATATCTGCCTTGTTTTGTAAGACAGTTTGTCCGTTTTTACTTTTTTATATATGAATATACAAGTCAGGAAGCTGCCAATAGACTGGAAGTTTATATACATTTAAAAGTACTGTAAGGCCTCGATTTTGAGAGTCACAAACTTTGTAATATAACTTTCTTTTTCTCTTTTTGTACTCTATCATATTACTAATTCTTCCCATGTTTATGCTTTTAGTGTGAACTTGATACATACTAAATTTAATACTTATATTTTCGTATGAAAATGAGTTTCCGGTAGATATCAGTTTATCTTTTTCTCTCATTTTTTTGATCGTTCAACAAATTTGTTCCATCCTCAAACTTTTCTTGTAACTATTGGGTGCATAGAACTGGGTAAACTGATATACAACATTTTCTTCTTTTCATTTCTTAAAAAATGTACATTTAGTGCTGCAACTCATAGCACTTTGAAATACCTCATTTTTTTTTTTTTTTTTGGAAAATAAATAGAAATCATTACCTAAAGTTTTGTGGACCTTTTTTTTGTTGGAGACATGTGTAAATATCACCTTTCACCCTCTCAGCCTTTCATATTTCCGCATTTGGCCCCACGTTTCTGTATTTGTTTTGTTCCTCTCAAAGACCGGTCCTGACAAAGGAAAAGAGAGTCTTCTGAATCCTCTCTGTCTCAGCACCCTGCGGCTACCTCCGCCTCTACAGCCTCTCACACCCACCCACCCACACACACACACTTCTCTATTTCCCTCTTGAAGCAACACAGCTCTTCCCGCTACATTGTTCAGCCCGTTGCCATGGAAACTGAAGCAGCTGCTGAGTAGCAGACACGAGAGTGAGTCCTTTATTTGTCTGTGTACTCCTGCCGGCGTGCGCGAGCGAGCGTGTGCATGAATGCAAATATGTGTGTCTACCTTTTGTTGCGGTCTGTGTGTGGCCCCCCCGGCCCCCTGATATCGACGGTGTTGTGCACTGCCTGCCACGGCCGCCGGGACAAGGCCGGATACTGTTTACCAACATCGGCCACATGGTCCTGCCCTCCTCCCCACACCTCTTCTAACCTTTCCTCCGCCGCCACCACCCCTTGTGACTTGGAGCGGCGGGCCAAAAAATGTGGCTGTCAGGAGCCGCGCCAGGTGTTCTCTGGAGACGGCTGAAAGAGAAATCTGTTGCCACGGTCCCCATTCACACAGCGCTCACAGAGAGGGAAATTAACAGTAGAAAAGGCAGAGTTGTTGACTTTTTTTAAAAAAATCAGTGCCAAAACACATAACTTTTCCTAATTTTAGCATTTCTAAAGAAAAACATTGTCAGGAAAAGAGCTCAAGTACAGAAGTATGTTCCAATAGCAGGAGTGTCAAACTCAATCACACAGGGGGGCAAAATCCAAAACACATCTTATGTCACGGGCCGGACAGGATAAACATTTATTGAACACACTAAAACAAAAATTTAAAAACTTTAAAACCGTAACTTTTAACAAAAAAAACTTGATATATAGCATTACCGGCGATAACGCTAGTATGAATGCTGTAAGCTGAATGTGGCCACTGAAGATGCTAGTGCTGATAGCTGAAGATGCTGAAATTGATAGCTAAAAACGCTGAAGCTAATAGATGAAATCACTGGAGCTGATTGCCAGCTAAAATATTAGCTAAACCCCAAATTAGCCTAAAAAAAAAAAAAAAAACCTTTGGCTAGCCAAACAGCTAGCATGTAGTTGAAATGTTAGCTAAACTCCAAAATATCCTAAAAAACGAAAAAAAAGCCTAAATTAGTCAAAACAGCTAGCATGTAGCTAAAAAAAATAGCTAAACTCCAAAATATGCTAAAAAACGAAAAAAAGCCTAAATTAGTCAAAACAGCTAGCATGTAGCTGAAAAAATATCTAAACTCCAAAATATGCTAAAAAACGAAAAAAAGCCTAAATTAGCCAAAACAGCTAGCATGCAAATATTAGCCTAGCTCCAAAGCAGCCTAAAAAGCTTTTTAAAAAGCCGAAATTAGCCAAAACAGCGAGCATATAGCTGAAATACTAGCTAAACTAAAAATAGCCTTACAAACGTTCATAAAAAAGCCCAAACAAGCCAAAACAGCTAGCATGTAGCTGAAAAAAATAGCCAAACTTCAAAATAGCCTTAAAAAACGGAATAAAAGGCTAAATTCTGAAAAACAGCTGGCATTTTAATATCAGCCCAACTCCATAACAGTCTAAAAAACTTTTAAAAAAAGGCTAAATTAGCCAAAGCTGCTAGCATGTAGCTGAAATATTAGCAAAACTCCAAAATAGCCTAAAAAACGTTTTTAAAAACCTAAATTGGCCTAAACAGCTAGCATGTAGCAGAAATATTAGCTAAACTCCAAAACAGCCGCAAAAAATAGTTATTGCCATAATAGTCCAATATGCCAATATTTAAAACTTTAAAACCATAAGTTTTTAATATAATCATGAATAATCAAAAGGCAGGAATATTATTCCAGAATAAATCATCTTAAATACCTTTCAATATTTTACTCTCCACAAAAACATATTTTGTCAAAATTATACAAGTTAGAAGTAAGCGCAAGATAACATCGGGTCATTAATAACTATAAACTAAAATGATCTGGAGATAGAATTACCCAGAGGGCCAGATCCGGCCCCCGGGCCTTGACTTTGACACAAGTGCTCTATAGTAAAGAGCGCTATATGAAGACGGATGACTCTGTTTTGGAGTTGAGTCTCTCAGTGGGAGAGTGGAACTGGTGGATTACATAACAGGGGTCTGTTGTCTTTGTGCACACTTACAGTGCATGTGTGTATAGGACAGGAGTCTGGTGTCTTTATTTCTGAGTGTGTGTGTGATGTCCCCTGGGACTCCCCTTACCATCTGCCTTATGACTTATCCTGCTTAGTGTGGAAGAAAACAAGTTCACGGACAATAACAGCCAGGAGAGAAAAAAAGGAAGGCGACAAGTCAAAGGAAAACACTGTAAAAAAAAGGTGATCAAAAATATGGAACTAGTTTCAGAGCCACTTTTTTTGAAAGTTTGTTATCTGAAAAAATCTATCACAATGAGGCACATAAATGTAATCAATGGAGGATCTCCTGTGTTTAATGATTCTGTCACGAGCTGCTGAAACACATTTTGTCATTTCCTTCGAGGTTTGGATTATTTATCAGTTGACAAACTGACTTAGTATGTCCTCATTGTTTGTTTTTGCAGAAAGATGTTGTAATTTTAAGTGCCAGGTTGGGGGCTTGTCCGGGATATACATATCGGATCTGCATTCAACATGTCAACCTTCCCAGTGCGTCTTCCTGTGAGGGTGTCACCGTCTGTTTTGGGGACTTTCCGCAGGTACTCAGAGAGGTTAGGTCGAGGAGAGTCGTGGAGGTAGAAAACACGTGTTTGTGTGTGGACGGCGAGGAGATCCTTGAGGGAACCTTTTGCCCCGGCTGTGTGATATGCAGCCATGACAAAGAGCTGTGGAGCTACAGTAATTGCAGAACACAGAGTGGACAGTGAAGCGAGAAAGGGTGGGAGGGAGGGACTCCACGAGGAGAAAAGGAGGCCTGAGTGTTTGATCAAAGTTTACCGAAGTCTGAGGAGATTTGCATACAGATGGTACTGTATAGCACGGCCCCCGTAATACCTTTCCCTCTTTTTTTTTTATTTTTCTTTCCCCCTTTTCTCTTTCTCTCACACACACTCGCAGACAGATGCAATAGGGCTTCATTGAAGAATGCATGAATAGCCTTTCAAGAGCGTGTTCTAGGAAAGAAACGGCCTTGGCAGGACTACACAGCACCAAGAGAAAGAAAGAAAGAAGAAGAAGGGAGACAAAACAGGGACGATAACATATTTAAGCAATAAAAAGATGAAAGTAAAAGCAGGCAAATGATGAGAGGAGAAAGAAGATTAAGCAAAAAGAAAAGTTTCCCCGCAGCAAAAATGAAAAAGAAAACACAGGTAACATTTCAAAATATAGCTCTAAAGAGCAAACTTGCTTTTTTTTCTTTTGTATACAGCATATTGTGTAGTTATGAAAGCCACAGCGTGTCCAAAATCAGCCTTAACATGCTGGCTGTACAAATAATTTCCCACTGGATCAAGTCTAATTATCAGCAGCGTTACACAACGTACATTTGGAGATATTCATCTGTCGTTGAGTAATTTGTGAAGCACCTTTGAGAACAGTTGTTTTAGGGCGCTTTACAGTTGTGGTGAAGCAGAAAAGTAAGATATGATGAAAACGGCACTTAATCAAGAGCTCTTAATGAGACCACAGACAGTCAAGGAGGGTAATAAAGGAGTGGAATATTAAGTGTTCATAGCGAACGCAGTTGAGCTGGTCTGAAGACGTTCAAACACAAGAGAAATGCACAGATTATGATTTTGTTTTGTCATATGGTACAATTAATTATTGCAAATGTTTGTTTTTAAGGAGAGACGGTTGATTTTTGACCTACTATGTGATTTCCTTATAAAAACAAATTAATCATTTGGATATTGTTATGGATTTATTCAATTCCATCAACGGTATCATTGACTGTCTATGAACACTGGACTGAGTTACCCTCCCACGTTGTGTTTCAAACAGGAAGTGCCCGCTAGTTCTAAGAAGCCAAAATCCCGTAGACTTCTATTGAGAAATATCTGTTTGTCAGAATAGAAATTATTGTTCTAATACACATGTGTCAAAGTCAAGGCCCGGGGGCCGGATCCGGCCCTCCAGATCAGTTTGTTTTATTGTTATTAATGGATTGATGTTATCTTGCACTTATTTCTAACTTGTATAATTTTGACAAAATATATTTTTATGGAGAGTGAAATATTAAGTTATTTAAAGTATAAGTTGATTTATTCTGGTTTGAAAGTTTTAAAGTTTAAAAAATTAGCATCGTGCTAGCTTTTTTTTTTTAACTATTTTGGCATTTACTAAGTTGTTTTTAGACTATTTTGGAGTTAAGCATGTATTTCAGCTACATGCTTGCTGTTTTGGCTAATGTAGGTTTTTTCTGTTTCTTAGGCTGTTTTGGCGAGTATTTACACGCTATAGGCTTTTTTAAAAAAAAAAAAGTTTAGCTATTTTTTCAGCTACATTTGAGCTGTTTTGGCTAACCTAAGTTTTTTTTTTGCCTTTTTATTGGCTAATTTGGAATTTAGATAATGTTTTAGCTGGATATAAGCTTCAGCCTTTTCAGCTATCAGCTTCAGCGTTTTCAGCTATTAGGTTCAGCGTTTTCAGGTATCAGCTTCAGCGTTTTCAGCTATTAGGTTCAGCGTTTTTCAGCTATTAGCTACAGCGTTTTCAGCTATCAGCTTCAGTGTTTTCAGCTATCAGCTTCAGCGTTTTCAGCTATCAGCTTCAGCTTTTTCAGCTATTAGGTTCAGCTTTTTTCACCTATCAGCTTCAGTGTCTTCAGCTACAAGCTACAGCGTTTTCAGCTATTAGCTTTAGTTTTTTCAGCTATCAGCTTCAGTGTTTTCAGCTATCAGCTTCAGAGTTTTCAACAATCAGCTTCAACGTTTTTTAGCTATCAGCTTCAACATTTTCAGCTTTAGAATTTTCAGCTATCAGCTTCAGTGTTTTTATCTATCAGCTTCAGCATTTTTAACTATCAATTTCAGCATCTTCAGCTATCAGCACTAGCATCTTCAGCTGCAAAATTGAGCTTACAGCATTCACACTAGCATTATCGCAGGTAATGATATACTGTATATCTAGTTCATAAATATTTTAAAGAGTTATGGTTCTAAACTTTTAGAAATGTAGTTTTAGTGTGTTCAATGAATGTTGATCCTGTTCGGCCCGTGACATGAGGTGTGTCTTGGATTTTGGCCTACAGCGCGATTGAGTTTTTTTGCAGAGTAAGTTATTCAAGTCATAAACCAGTGGTGCCCAAATCCAGGCCTCGAGGCCCGGTGTTCTAAATGTGTTCTAACCAGCCCGCTATTGAAGCTCCTTATCGACTAAACATACCTGATTCAGGCTATCAACAGCAGATAAGGTAGAGCTTTCTAGAAAACCAGCAGGAGGCCGGCCCTTGAGGCCTGGATTTGGACACCCTTGTTATAAACTTACCAATCAGACGTGTCATCAAAAGTATTTGGTCACACAACAATCATTTGCAACTTTTGATTGACATATTATCTTGAACCAACCTTCAAGTGGTAGGGAGTGTGGCCTTCCAACAAGCTCATGAAGAATCCGACCATTTCGGACCAATTACTGCTCGAGGATGATGGCGGCGTCCGTATCGCAAATAAAACCACAACTAAATTTGCTTTGTCTCATTGGAGACGGAAGAAAGTCGCTTTCGACGGGTGACATCACACTCATTTAGTCAGGTTCTTATATACAGAAATAAACAAGATCTGACGTATAGATGTAAAACATATATTTATCATTTGCAAACAAAACGGGTACACTAAAAATGTGAAGCAGAACATTAAACTGTATTATTTGCTCAGATTGTTCATTCTTTTAAAGTGTCAGTGTATCTATCGGTACCAAAATCGTCAGTTCCAGCCCCTTCTTCTGCATATGGGTATATTTTTTCCCATTCTCTGATCCTTTAGATTAATAACTGTTGGGGCAATGTTATGTTTTTATATTTTTAGTGACATTGATTCACAAGCATTTCTATTAGGCTAAATGGTAACCACTGATTTTGTGTTCCATTAAACAAAGCCTCTTACTTAACCAATTTAGACTAAATTATCCTCAGTTTGAAGTAGCATTTGGGTGAACTGGAAAACTGGAAACTGTCCCATTTTGGAGTGAAATCTGATGAAGCAACTGAAGAGGAAGGGAATTGTCACCCTACGATCTAAGAAAACTGTACCTCATACATTTCTGGAACCACTTCGTTTACTCTTTACGCTTCTCTCTCTACTGGACTGTGAGTTTTTTTAAGTACCTTCGCTACCTCTGCTAGTCTAAAACCATTGATAGATTAAGCGGTGCTTCAAAATTGGCTTCATGCAGGATTCCTGGCTTCTTGTTTTTGTTGTGGTTCTGTGATTAGGTGATCTCATCAGGGTGAAACTTACTTATGGTCTCAGAGAGCTGGGTTGGACCTTAGTCACCTCAACCCTGAGGGATAACTTACACTATGCGAGCTGCTGTGTGTGGTTTCATTTCAAAGGCACATTGTGACGCTACGGTGACACACCGGAAACTTCACGTTTGGAGTTCAGATATCACGTTTTTGTGAGGTTTTCTGCTTCAATTACATTTTATGCAAAAGTGACTCATCAGAGTTAAGGGAATGTGTAATAATGTTGAAGATCTTCCGCTCTGCCCACAGGAGCGGGTTTGCTGCGGGAATCCACAAGCATCTGGTTCTGCTTTACAGTCTTTGAGTGTTCAGGGATGAGGAAAGGGGCAGACAGCAGCTTGCTGAGACGACCAAAACTGATCTGTAATTCACTGTTTCCAAAAATACTACAATAGGAAACCCCAAAAAGTCATATTACGGGTGTAGAGCTTTGTGACAAAAACTGGAATAGAATTGATGTTCATCCGGGAAACATGAAGGATGTGGCAACCAGTGTGTGAACTTCCGCAAGAAATAATGAGTCTGAGTGTTTTGGCGAAGCTCAGATGCCAGAAAAATGAGTTGGAGGAATGGAACTTGAACAGAAAAGGAATAGAACATGGTTTAGCAACGGATTCTCACTCCCTATGGACGTCTGGTTGGGCCCTGTCTGAGCCACTTTTGGGTGTCCCCAATTCTTCATTTTTTGATGTGCCGACTGGTCCCATTGAATTAGGAGTTCCAAACTTCAGCGCCGCGAACTGGTAATGGTCAGAGGGCCGCTTGGTTCTAGGCCACAGACAGGGAAAAAATGTGTACGCTAATCAAGGGGTCCCCAATGGAGACACAGACCCATACCGGTACTCTGATATCTTGTTTCCACTGAGCAGTTTGGACCAAACCGGTCCACTCTTGGCAGTTTAGAAGGCAATTCAGGTGAGTGTTTCCGTCAAGCGTTGGACCATCAAGGCGCATGCGGGGTGTAGAACGATGGCGTCAATAATGGTGCAACTACAGCAGTTTTCCGTGTCTCTGGTCTCTAATACCTGAAAATAAGGGGGAATACTAAATGCAAATCGCAAGAGGATTGTGGGAGGTGAAGAAGAATACAGCTGAAAAGAAGACAAGACTTTTGGCTTAGATCTTGAGTCGGGAAAAGCACTGGTCAGGCGCTTGCTGTTATCGTGATACCTTTCCACCAATAGATACATTTCATTGTGTGACAACAGTAGCTCCACCCTAACTGGTCCATTCCAGTTTTCTATGGACCAATGGGGGTAAAAAAATGGTACGAATTGGTCTGGCTTAATGGGTCCATTTCATAATGGAAACACTCAAAATACTCTACAAATTTGGTCAAGTCCAATCTGGATTGCTCAGTGGAATCCTAACCTGGTACAGGTTACATGTCCGGTACTGCGTACAATTAAATTTTAATTCAGTTTTACTTATATATACACAGTCAAGTACTGTTGGTGACCCAAAATTTAATGGGAACAGACAAAACATCAAAAAACATTGAGTTAGAAACACCAAAACATCAAAAAGTGGAGTTTATAAAAACCATATGTCTAGTTGGGAGTGAGATATAGTGCGTAGGGTTTAGTGATCAATGGTGATCCATAGTGATCAATAACAGGATTTCTATTTACTGAAACTCTTCATTGTCCCTTTAGTTCAACTCTTGTGGTTGTAATTGCTTAATTAATTAAGTTCAAAATTTGAATATGTTTTGCGAAAAGGTCTTTAACTTTAAATACGAAGCCAAGGCCACTTTTCGTCCAGCATTCTGAAGGTATACTGATGGTCCACAACAGGATGAGAAACCTCAAAGCTTCTTTTTATTTAGAAGTAGCTGTCAAAATCAATTAATACATGAAACTCTTAAATCTAAACTTAAAAGCTTGAAGATCAGACAAGCAATCAAACAATGGGGGGGCATTAGGGAGTGGAGAAGTTGTATGAATAAGTTGGGGGCGACTTGTTCCCCGACAGTTATCTGTCGGATTGGTGGCGATCCGGAGTGCAACAGGGCAGAGGACGGGGCCAGGCGGGGGCCGAGGAATCCTCAGCAGGCATCTCTGTGACACATGTGGGACAGAGCTCAGTGGAAATTGTGTTAATGAATCTTAAAGAAGGGGAACGGCGGGGTTACTTTCCTTTTCAATGGCCGCACCATCATTATCAGTCTGAGTAGCGCTCATCTACACGACACAAGTAGAGGGAAGAGACAGGGAGGTCAGTAGGTGGCACATCTGAACTTGTGAAAAGGATTCCAAACAATACATCATAGTTATATGAAGAACAAAACAAATGCTATTGATGTGTCACCATCAATTTTTAATGGGAAACTGTTCCTTTTCCGTTGTCATGAGAGATTTGCTTTGGGCATATTATTTTTTTTGTGGTGTATTTTGGGGGTTCAGTCTTGACAAGTCCAATGTGGTTGTCTAGAGCAGGGGTCCCCAAACTACGGCCCGCGGGCCGGATCAGGCCCACTTCCACATTTGGCCTGGACCCCCACACAATATCAAAAAACACCAATACAGACCCACATAGAACATGACTTTTTATTCCAACGTCCTGCAATCTGAACTATGACGGGAGAGGATAAACTATTTATTAGTTTAATTGTGATTTACTTTTTCTTTCATTTTTCTTTATTTTTTATTTCTTTTTCGTATGTTTTTTTGGCCGTCCATAGCTCTTTAGCTCATTCAGCTATGGAAATATTCACCTCTTTTTATGCTAGCTTTTTCAACTGTTTTGGCAGTTACTAAGGATTTCTAGGCTGTTCAGGAGTTTAACTAGCATTTTAGCCACAGGCTAGCTGTGTTTGCTAATTTTGGCTTTCTTTAAAGTTTTTTAGGCTAATATGGAGATTAGCTAAATTTCAGCTCAATGACAATTGTTTTGGCTAATTTAGGCTTTTCTTTGTTTTTTAGTCTAATTTGGAGTTTAGCTATTATTTCAGCTAAATGCTAGCTATCTTGGCTAATTTATTTTTTTTTATTTTTGTTTTTTAGGCTAATTAGGGACTAGTGAATATTTTAGCATTTTGCTAGGTGTTTTGGCTGAATTACACATTTTACCAGTTTTTAGGCTAATTGAGCATTAAGCTTATATTTCAGCTACATGCTAGCTGTTTTGGCTAATTTAGGATTTTTCCAGTTTTTTAAGCTAATTTGAAGGTTTAGCTGATATTTTAGCCTTATGCTAGCTGTTTTGGCAAATTATTTTTTTCAGTTTTTAGGTTAATGTGGCATTTCGCTAATATTTTAGCAAGCTATCAGCTTCAACGTTTTTAGCTGTTAGTTTCAGCCATTTCAGCTATCAACTTCAGTGTTTTCAGCTATCAGCTTCAGCATTTTTAGTTATCATTTTCAGCATCTTCAGCTATCAGCACTAGTATCTTTAGCAGCCACATTCAGCTTAAAGCACTCCCTCTAGCATTATTGCAGGTAATGCTATATATCTAGTTTTTAAAATGTTTTAGTATTGTTTTTTTCTAAGAAGATTACATAAATAATTTATTTAAGATATGGCTATGTGTGGCTCTCTGGAAACCTGTAAATATTTATGTTTTGGCTGTAATCATTACACTTTTTCTGTTAGGCAACAAACCAACCTCAGCCCTATATCAGAGAAGAAAACAGTAGATTTTAATAAAAACCATCCTCTCGGAGAAATGAAAACTATTTAAGCTGGACTCATATCACTGCATCTTATCAAACCTAATAAAGATTACATAGTTACACCCTCTCCTTCCAGCTTCTATTCTTGGAAATCTGTTTTGTCAAACAACAGTAACTTTAAGGCTTGTACCAACCGTCATAAGTTGCTGTATTTGAAGAAACAGCCCAGTTTCTACAAAATCAGATGGCTAATCCAAGAGGTTGAAGTGTATTAGCATACTTAACGAGAGGCTTGTACTGGCTTCTTCTGTTTGACAGCTGTTGGGTCAGAGGACAACACTATCTGAGTATGAGTCAGTGCACACTAATCTAATCAGGGAACCTTGGCTGGGGATTGAACTTGCATTTTGGACATCCATCAACACGCTCTCAGGATTACACACGGCCGGGGCTTTATCTTGTAAGGGTAAGGTAATGGAAGTCAAAACACTAGAGTGTTAATTTAAACAGAATATTGGCCATCAGGACATGTTTTAGATACGACCAACATTTCCTTTGAAGTCCTGTCTATTTTTTTCCCTACATTTTCTTGAAGGTTGTTGTCATTTTTATGATGTGCATTAAAGTCTGTTACTGCTTCTGATTGTTTCAAACTAATTAAAAAAAATGTTTTCTTCTTGTTTTTGTTTTTTGCCTCGGGGTCCGAGACATTTCTCTTTGACAGGCTCTCCCAGGGAAACTGGTCCAGGGCGACGGACCAAACAAAAACAGCTCATATTTGACATTATTGATGACCCAGATTTTTCAGTTTGGGCTTTGACCATAGATTTAGATCTGATGGAGGCATTCATGGTTAGCTTTTGCCCTTGGGGCATATTCCAAGTGAACTGGAAAACCACAATATCTGGAATTTGTTGTTTTTTTTGGTTTTGGTTGGTTGAAGCTTAAATACTTTGGTATTCATGTTTGTTTCTATAATCAAATCAGACACTTTTTATAAGCCACTTTAGACATGTAGGTAAGGTAACACAAAACTGAATATTTAAAACCTAAAAATGAAAAACAAAGCAGAGTTTTACATAAAAAAGTAAAAACATACAATGCTTTCAAATTTTTTATGTATTACGCTTCAAATACACTTTTTTTTGCCCCAGAAATGTATTTCTACCCCTATCAAACTACTCTTTATTATAAAACATGGTTTATTGTGACACGATGCAGAGGGGAGAACTTTAACAAGAAGGTAAATTAAGTTGAAGGTAACTGGTGATATCCAACACATTCTCCTCCCTAATTCATCACATATAAAAGTTTAGTTAAGGTCTCCTTCACATCACTTTTTGACGTTTTGGGTGTCCCCAATGGTACCGGAACCAGTAGGGTACTGGAACCGGGTCAGAATACCGATGTGCCCTTTGTCCTGGTACTGGACCGCTACTGGTTTGTGGCTTGGATGTTAGGGATTTAATAGGAACAGCCAGCACGTCAAATAATGACGAGTTGGGGGCACCCAAAACGTCAAAAAGTGATGCGGAGGGGTCCTTAACCAAACCTCAATATGTGACGAGTTGGGAGTTAGAATGTGTTGTAAGATCTCATCCACCCCATTAGCCAATCAGAAAACAGGAAAGAAAAGTGAGAATGTTCTATATATGTATTATTAATGGATTATTTGCTCTTTACCAGTCTTCTATCTCATCCCTTCTGTATCATTAAATAAAACACATGCCCTCATACTGAACACCCCATGATTCTGCTGTGTCATCATCCATCACTGTTAATGGCTGAGAAAACCACCGTGTCCAGTCCCGCCCACTCTTTGTCACGGTGAAAGCTGGACGGTGGAGGCCGGCTGGGAGGAGGGATCATTTACGCTCACCTTCAGATTGTACACTGCCTACCTACGTACCTTCAGCTGTGAGGAAACCCCCACCTGGGGGCACAGCCAGATGGTCGGGCCTCGCATTGGCTTCCAGACAGGCAGCGGTGCTGAAATCGGTGATGAAGAGCTGGTGTACAGGGGAAGCACACAGAGACAAAGATAAATGCCTTCATGCACTGGTGTGCATGAATTTCCTCCCACTCATTATTCCACACACACACCGAACAAGGAAGTACCATTTAAACCAGAGTTAATGAAGAGATAACGGCGTCTGTGATTGGTTTTCACATGAATGGAGCCTGTTAAAGCTTCATTCTACGTAATGGAGATGCATGTAGTTTGTATTAAGAAGTGGTTACTCTGCTCACATTAACTCTGCTAATTAAAGACTCATTCAGATCATCTTTTGAGCTATTTTAAAAGTGTTCCCGGTGTTTTTTAAAATTATGATTATGTCGTTTTTAGCCAAATAAATAAATAATAATTTTAAAAAACTGCTGTTTTCTCTGCGTGGAGCAACCCCACCCCCGCTTCCCCTTCCCGTTGCGGAGAAGAGTCGGCAGCAAATAAAGTCTTTTAAACTGCATTTTTATTGTCTGCTTCTGATTCGCTATGATTTATATATATATATATATATATATATATATATATACACATATATATAATGTATATATACAGTATATATACATATATACAGTATATAAATATATAAATATATGTGTATATTTGTCAAAACTCCATACTGAAAAAAGACAACCACTTTTCCAGCGGATAATTCAGACCCCCGCGTGTGCTTCTCTCCTCCTGCGCGCTTGTCTTTAATCTTTCCGCATGCAGAAAAAGTCATCAGTCGCGAGAGACTGGCTACTTCCACATGCGTGAGCTGGTCTCCCGGGCACGAGTAATGCGTGAGCACTCGCAAAATTTCAGTGAATGGCGCGCCCAATATCTTGTCAGGTGGCTCTGGCAGTGCTCGCAGAGAAACTTCCTTAGAAAAATAACTTTTGACAATTGGGGGCGGAGACGAAGACCTTGTTGGCTTTCTTCTGATTGATCTATTAAAAAAAAACCTTCAAACTACAATGTTTATTTTGAATGTCACTGTTTTAGTATAGTTTACTAAACAAGCTGCAAGAAAGATTCATCACTGACTAAGTAACTGTGGCAGTATTTATTAGAGTGCACTGTGTATTTTATAGCTTCTCAAAACATCTTTACAGTGTTCTCCCGCTTATTCGCGTTTCTGATACCGTTTGGTATGGAGTCTATCGTTCTGGATAAATCATTAAAAAACTCATCTTGAGCAATACTCCAATGTTCTTTAATAAATGTTTTACAAAGCACGATAGGAAGGGATTTTGATGAGTATGGAATGGTAAAGACTGGGGGTTTTCTGTTCGCGGATAGGATTAAACACAAACGCGCTCAGAGGTCTGAATTATCCGCGGGGAATGTTTGAATATGCACAGGGATGTCTTTTTTTCTTCGTGGAGTTTTTACAAATAAATAACGGCATAAAAAATTAAAAAACTCAAAAATTTTGTTCATATACTGTATGACGTCCATATCGTCTGTAGTTTTGGTCAACCGTAAGCATTTATTTCTTCTTCTTTTAATTTAGTTTTAAAGCATGAAACTTCATTAACTATTATTATTTTTGCCTCATTTGATTTTTGCTAAGAAGCCAATTGTTAAATTTAGTTTTTTAAATATTGATGAGGCAAAGAAAATTTCATATTCTTAGTTCATTTCGGTTCATCAGCAAGTCTGACGGCATCCTTGTGAGAGCATGAATGGGGCTTTTTTTTCAAGTCACATTTGCTCATATTCTGTCCTAATCTGTACTCCAAACAGCCTACTGAGGTCAGTTCCAGTAAATCTTCACAGATGGCAAGCTAATGTTATTCAATAAGCAACTGATGTGGAAGGGTGGAATTCGATCTCCAACAAAACAGCAGCTCGCACACTCCCTTCTATAAAGGACACCTGTCAGAAACAAGAACCTCCTTTACCCTGGCTGTTAAAGAAAAGCACTATCCTTGTCTCATCATCATTTAGGACTTAGGCACTTCAAAGCTGCCCAGGTACAATAGCAGCGAGCAGGCTACCTTCAAAAGAACAGCACCAGTTATAGTTGGTCAGCGGGGGGAGAAGAATAGCCCTGTAAATCATAGTCGAGAGGAAAATATAAAAGATGAGGCGGAGAGACGTAGTTCACCTGTTCTCTGTAACATAATCACTTAACGATCCTCGGGGCACATTGTAAAGCAGGGCGCTCATGTAGCTCGCGCCCTCGCTTTGTGCCCGGCTGGAGCGCAGAGATCATTTTCCCCCTCTCTGCAGACCCCCTGACCTCTTCTCTGTTCCACTTACACACACACACCCATCGAAATTACCCTTACTTCTCAAAGATTAAGATCAATGTCATTCATCGAGTTTAGAGTATCAGCCTTTGATTTGGACCACAGAAATAGGGAAGGGCACACGGGGCATCTGGGAGCTGGGTGAGAAAGGGGAAAAATGTCTTCCATTGATGGCGATGAAAGTGATTTTTTAAAAAAAAATTTTTACTTTCTCTTTGAGTTTGTTGAATGTGAAGGTTAGCTAATCTGTATAGGGACACACTCTAATTTAGCATTTGTGAGGGGAATACTGCTTCGTTTTAAATAAATCTGTGAATTTGTGGATTCATGTTTCTAATCAGAACCAGATTATTATTATGGTACATTCACAGTGGATACGTTTGAGAGATCGTTAACAATAAAAAGTCTATGTAATGTGCGCATATACGTGTTTAGCGATTCCGCGTTCAGAACTCTCACATTCACGCTATACAAATTTAATGCTGTGTTCAAGATACGGTTTTATGAACGGGCGGTGGTGTTCACACAGGACCAGCACCGGACAAGCAGGTAGCGGCGTGGGGGATGGGGGGATTTTTCTTCTTCTTTTGTGCTTTTATTGTTTATTAGTGCTTGTTCGCCTCCTACAATAGAGGGTCGGAGTGCGAAATCACAATGGTTCTAATACAGCAAATCTTGTTCCGGGCTTTTTTGTTTTTACAGCTCTTTTCCTATACATGTCTGTCTTACTGTCACATTTTACTCCAAACGTTACTCCAATTTCTCCTTTGTGATCCAAGGTAATTACCTGAGATTCAAACAAGCCAACAAACTTTTGAATCAACAAAATAACATTGGAAATAAAAAAAATAAGTCTAATTTCCACAAGACATTTAATCAATTCTTTAATGTTTTTGTTTGTTTGTTTTTTATCTTGGATTTATTATCAAAAATAAAAAAATGTGATAATGATAAAACAAAAGTAAGATGCCGAACCACGTTTGCTTATAAATAATAAATATTGTCTTGTCGACATTTTAAATTAATTCAAATGAAATATTGCGATATATATCTATATATATATATATATCCCTAAACCCCTGTTGATTTTATGTAAATGCTGTGTCTTAAGTGGATTTCACACAAGTTTTCAACATACCTTAAAGAGTTGGCAAAGACCACACATTCCTAGTATAAAATGAGCCCATGTTTACAACGGTTGGCACTTCTGTGTTTAGAAAAGGAAAAACCTTGTGTCCCTACCAAGTCCAGGTCCCTGATTGGTCTCGTTGTTGCGATTAAGCATCAAAAAGTTCAACTGGTTGAACTTTTAGGGGGCGATCAATAAACGCTCAATTTGGCACGTAGAGACTTAAAACTCGAGCATTTCGCTTAAGCGCGAAATTCTGGTCTGCACACGTTCGCATATACTTTTCATTCAAAGTTTCTGCTAGTCGATGCAGCCAGTTTGTAAATACTTATATTCCTTTATCACGCTCAATGTACAAAGTGCACACCACTTGAACACAAGCTGAAAGTTAAAATAGTTCAGGGGTCACTAACTGGTGGACTGTGGTCCGGATCCGGATGTTGGATCATTCAGACCCAGATGCTGAGTCCGCATGACCCAACATCTGGGTTAGAACTTGTCACAAAACTGATACAATGGGCGTCTCTACTTTAAACGATGCAGCTCTTGTTGTCATTGCAACACTTTATCACTATCGAGTCATCATACATGTTTGGAGTGTTTCTGAGAGAATAGCTAGTGAGGAACCTGAAGAAGAGCTTTCCACTTAATAGAAACACAAAGCTGCTGTTTACAGACACAACCAGGAGTCTTACTTCAAATATGGATTTATGTAGACAGTTATTTCCTCAAACCAGACCGCTCCCCATAATATGTGGCGACAGATTCTTGAATTTTTCGCATAAGTAATAAAAGTGCTAATGTGCCACCAATCATCGACTACTTAAAAATATATTACACTGAATATTTAAACTTTTTTTTGTTCACAGCCCTGAAATCAAAGAAATCTTTCCTAACCGGACCTCTTTAAATTTTAGTTGAAGACCCCAGAAATAGTTGAAATTCGACCAATCAGGAACTTGGCTTTGGTAGTGACGTTTGGGTAGTGTCCTTTACAAAACTCGCCCTTACGAAACAATATATTTCTCAATATATGGAGAACAATATATTTATAGTATATTCAGTATATGGAAGCAATATCTAGCAGTATACTGAAATATATTGAAATACTCCAACCAATATAATATTATATATATATATATATATATATATATATATGCAATATATTAAAAAATATATGGGTAAATGACTGACATAGTGAGATATACTTTTCAATATATTGGCAATATGTCTACATATATTTCCCAGTTTATTTAAATATATTTTTGTTTCGTAAGGGCGGAAGAGCCAACTGGTTGAAAATCGATCATAAAGGAGAAATTACAGTTTTTCTGGAATTGTTTGACATGATGGAATAGAGCTTTGATGAAAAAAAGCTTGCAAGAATTGCATCGCCTTTGACATTTCACACCAATACTAGCGAGGATTGGGTAGCGAGAGACCCGTGCGAACACCACATGTTGAAAAATGCCTGTTCCAGATTTACTTCCTGTATTTTTTTTTTTTTTAATACGTCCTGGAAGTGATTAGGACAAGTTAACAGATTAAAGTAACTTTTGGGTACAACGTATGTCAAGATGCCACTAATGAACACAAAAATGAATGTTAACCTGGACGGGTTTCTTTCAGGGGACTGTGCTGCACTGTGCGGCCTCCACTCAGCTCCCGCTGTGACAGCACAGTGGTCACATTATTATGGGGAGTCCACATTTTTTAAGTTTAGGACCTGTTCTGTCTGTCGCTTAGTCATTAAAACCAACCCCCCCATTACCTCCACTTCTCTCAGCATTACCACAGGGACCTCTCTGTATATCTAGTCTCAGACCTTTGACCTGGCCCTTAGGTAAGCTTAGCTTTGGGACGGCGCTGACCCTCCTCTATAGATAGCATTTTCCATTGAAGTTCCAAGCTCCCCTATCTCCACTCTCACTCTGCTTTCCTACCACCCCCAACATCCCCACCCTTGGAGCCACCAGGGTATGTGGTGGTCTAAATGTCCCCTTTTGTTGGCAGAATGGACCTTTTGTCTGCACCCCCTGCATGTGCTGACTAAGGGACATCCAGTGAGCCCACTTTTGAGTCTATGCACAAAGGTATGAGAGGGATGGAAACGAAGGCTCAGCTTAAGCCTCTGCAATTACACACATCCACACTCAAACATACACAACATCTCAAGTGTGTTTGATGAATTTCCTGATTGAATAACTTTTTAATAGCGGGACCCTTTCCTTTTATATCCCCTCGAATAGCAGCCACTCTCATCCTCACACCTCTAACAGCAGACAGACTAAACTGCTCAGGAAATTACCTTAGATTACATGTTAACGGCTTCAGAATACAAAAGCATGCATTCGCTGAGGTTGTTAAGTTTTCATACCAATTTAAACTTAAAAGTGAAACATTTGTGCTGGAAAATACCCACTCAATTCCTCGCTCTAATCTGCAGTAAGTCTTTTTTTCATTATTCTCTAAACTCTTCAGACACGCTGCATAAATACAAGTCATGAAATAAAATCTTTCACCCCTTTCAAACTTTAAATCAACGAACTATTTCCACAAAACGTGATGTCATACTTTATTTAAATCAGAACACAGAGGTGAAAACAAAATAATTCACGATAGACATGGATTTTTGGTTAAAAAAATGCGTTAATGACAGAAAACATTGGTAGAAAACAAAAGTAAGACTAGATTTGCTCATAAATAATTAATCAAATATCATCAAAACTTTAAATCGATACTAGTATCACCAAATGAAATATCGCGATATATCGCCAAATCAATATTTCACTAGTCACCCAATGATTTTATGTAAATCCTGTGTCTTAAGTGGATTTCACACAAATGTTCAACATACCTTAAAGAGTTTAAAACGACTCACTCCCAGTACAAAGTAAACCCATATCGGAATAGCATTTGGCAAAAAGCTTCAAATAAATCAAGATGTCAAGCATTTTTGTGATTTTGCCTAAATTTCCCTAAATGCCTTTTCATTTACAGGACATTAAAGGGTTCAAAGCTTCAATTAATCAGGAGGAATCTCTGTGCACAAGGGGATGTAGGTAAAAACCAAGCTGAATTCTCCTAAGTTTTAGGCCTATGAATGGAAAAGAGTGTTTATTCCATGGTGGAAACCACAACATGGGTTTGAGAATTAACTCTTTCTTATAGTATCTTTCACAAATGGACATTAAAACCTGAAACAACCCTGAATTACCCTCAGTGTTTCCAAAACTACATTAAAATACTTTCCAATACTTGAAAGTAACACACTGGAATGATCTTCGGAAAGATCACAACATCAATACAAGTCAATTAAAGTTATAGTGATCCATTTTTTTTGGACCAAAAGTTCAAAAAAATTAGAAATATCAAAACAGGAATAATTAGATAAAAGCATGGCACCACAATTTGAAAACAAACCTAAATAGAATTCATGCATTTATATTACAGCCGGAAATCAATTAAAGAAAGTTTACTAATTAATCGCAAACCTGGCAAAAAAATGTATCGCAATTATTCGCAATTTGCAGACTATTTATTATCTGCAAATAATCCAAATTTAAAATCAACACAAAACTGTACATTTAGAACATTATTTTTAATTAGGTTGTCAATCAAGTGAAAAAAATCAGATTAGTCACACTTTTGTGTTGTGATAAATCACTATTAATCACAATGTTTTACAAGGTAACTGGTGTGACAATATGCAGCTTTTGAACAGAAACACTGTGGAGGCCTAAATCAGCAAGGAAAAGTGGAAGGACTGCTGCTCCTCGAGGTGCAATTAATTTGTGTTAATGAATATTAACGCGTTAAATCTGTTTGATTAATCGCGTGCATTAATGTTCACAGCCTTATATATCTATATATGTTAATATTCTTTTTAAAATGTGATTTAATCATATTTTATTTAGTTTTTTCGTATTTACACAAACATTTGCAGAGAAAGAAAAAAAAGACAAAACAAAACACGTCGGTCTGGGCTAAGACAAATGAAAATACAACGAAAGGCAGAAAGTCAGTTGACCAGTTACATTAGTAAGAATTACTGACATTCAAATATGCACATTCTCCTTAGACATACACTTGTATTGAATAACAGACTATGAGATTAATGAAGGATTATGAAATGGGTTAATATTAAGCAGTCACAGTAGTCAAATATGAGGAGTGCCAATCCAGTAACCCTGGGTTCATGTTTGAATAGTTTCAGCCAAATCACTAGATGTTCCAGCACAGGGCACCATAAATCAGAATTCATATTTAGAATATGTACACCTTTCCTTTAAAATATGTATTTTTATTGCCTTGGGTGGTAATTACTTCAATAAATATTTTTAAACATGTGGGTAAAAATGGGTAAAGAAAACTGCTTAAACACATGTGGAAGTTTTCGTAAAAACACATTTTTGTGTCGGAGAGGTGAAGATGCTGACTGGGGCTTGGATATTTCCTCACTACAATAAAATTAGATGTCAAAAAAAATTCTAGAATATATTTTAAACTTAATTAATGAATTAAAAATCACTAATAACACAAAGTCTTATCTGTTTTTGGTGATCACTTTGCAATCTGGACATTTTTATATCCTGTTTGTGTTTTTTTTTTTACTTTTTTTGTTTTGCAAATCTTAAACGTTTGAAAAAAATGCATAAAAATTGTTTTATTTCAAAACGAGTTGTGAGGCACAAATATGATTTAAAGTCTCAGTTTTATTTCTGCCGTTAGGTTCTGCACACACAGCATTTTGTTGACATTTTGTAGACCAATAATGAATCCCCTTAACAACCTTTTTTTAATAGACTCCCATTAACATGCTTTTAAAAATGGTGCTTTATAACCATATCTCATCTAGCACATGGTTGGGAGTACACATTAGTCCTGAATCAAGTTTACTGGTCATCCTTTAAATATTTCCCTTTAAAATGTAATCCCCTAATGTATCCAAATCATGGGGCTGCATATCTTTTCAAAAGGGTCAGACGCTTGCTCAGGACTTCTCTATACATCAAAAAGCTGCCGCCCGGCACCTAATATCCTCTGCTGTCACAATGCTGCTGTTTCACCACCCATGTTCATAAAACCTATTTCTCTCCACCCCCCAGCCCCCCCTCTTTTTCTCTTTGATTGGGCTAATTGTGTTTCCTGCTGAATGCAGTAAACTTAAGGGGAAGCAAGGAAGTGCATATGCACATACCCCGGAGCAGGCATACAAACCCAAATTCACACTGCGGGCACCTTTTCTAACAAGAGGCCATTAGAGACAATAGACAGGCTCATTCACTTTCTGAGGGTCCAATTTACACGGCGGTGGAAGGCACTAAAACCTCTTGAGCTCTTGGGAGAACAAACTCCTCTTCTGACACTTCTTGGTTGGGCTTTGAAAAATGGCCGGTTTGACCTGTAAATCAATTCAACGACGTACATCCATTAAAAAAGCAAACACAATGTGGGATCACTGATAAAAACTGATAGGAAAGGAAGTGTAACATACAACTTTATTGTGCAAGTCTTCTGCCCCAGAGATCCAACATGTGGCCCAGCTGGTGCGGACGACTCGTGGTTTTTGCCCAGAGAGACGTCACTAAACCAAACTGTGGTTGCTTTTGTTATCACAGGCTGTCACTCTTCTCCCTTCATCCCTTTCTTTCTCTTTGTCAATCTGGGCGAGCTCCCGTTGACCCGGGGGTCTCTGTGGTGGGTGTCGGCAGTACCGGACCACTTCAGAGCACGTCCCCGAAACCACACCAAGCTTCCTGCGTCGTCAAGCAATGTATCTCCCTTTCTCTTCTCTCGCTCGGGCTTTCTTGATGTGAAACCTCATCCCCCTGTGAGCTGGTGACCTGGTTTGTGTGCTGCGGCCTTGGCAGTGGCAGACAGTGTGCTGCTGAATGGAAGGGAAGTCATATGTTAGCAGTTTGAACCTACAGCCCCAATTAGAGGCAGCTGTTGCTGTGCTATCGCTCCTCGTCGGAGTAAAAAGGGGGAGGTGAATTTATGGTCTACGTCTCCGTGGTGACCACTGTTTGATGTGGAGATAATTAGGAAGTGAATGCCTTCCTGTGGGTTGCTGCTGGAAGGGGCAGGTCCGTGATTAATAAAAACCAGGAGAGTAACAGTCGAGGACCAAAGGCCTACCGTACCGTACCCAAGTATGATTACCGTTTTGCCAGTGTCATCACTCTGTTTTGTCTCGAGGTCGTCTTAAGTGCAAATAGGTGGTCTTTGAGGTTGTACAGATGTGGTGTTTTGGTTAAGGAGAGGCTGTGGTGCAGGGGTAGAGTGGTCGACCTCTGTTGGCCTTCGGTGTTTCAAAGTTTCCTTGAACTGGACATATAACCCCACGTTGCTCCTGGTGGTTATAGGTTGGTGTAAGAGTTAGGTGAATGGGACTGTGACTGTAAACCGCTTAGTGTCAAAGTCAAGGCCCGGGGGCCGAATCCGAAAATCATATCTGGCCCTCCAGATCGTTTTATTGTATTGTTATTAATGACCCGATGTTATCTTGGTTCTTCCAACTCAATACCTGAATACATTTATCTGTCAAATGTCATGCATTATTATCTATAGCTTTAAACGCCACATGAACAAAAAATATCTAGATTTTAGCATTTTTGCATTTGATTGTGATACAATTTTCCATAGTTATGACCCTATGACTCTTAGAACCACACAGGTAAATAGAGCTACAAACAATGCGAGATTAATTAGGACGAACCATAGTAATGATGTTACATCTATTGCTGTTTATTTAAAATATTCTGTCTATTTATTGGCAAACAGCGCTCTAAGGAAAGCCATTGCTATTTTTGAAATACTCCAACCATTATATTTGAAAACATACGATAAATCTTTGTCCATTTACGCAATAATTGTGAATCAGCGTGCTCATATTGCACCAATACGCACCACATTTCTGTGCAACAGAAGCAGCTAAATTAGCATTGATTACATAAGCACTGTAGTGATGTAAAGTGTTGCAAGTCAGGCAAAGCTGCTTTTCTTCTGGAACTACTTCATCTGCAAACAACTGAAGAGTCACAGTAGAAAGAATGTAAACACTGGAGCTAAAGCTCTGGTGTTAATGGGTTAAAACTAGGGCTGTGAAATTAACGCACGCATGATTTCCTGTCTAGTGTGTAAATAAAATGAAGGTAGTGTCACATGGGAGCAGTTTGCTGATTAAAATCATACCAGATATATTTCTTATTGAAAATACAAATTTAATAGTAGACAAAAACCCTTAAAGGGTTAAATAAAACGTTTTAAATGTAAAATTTTGCGTGTGATTTCAAATTTTGATTATTTGCGAATAATAAGCAGCTGGCAAATATTGTAAAAAAAAAAATAATAACTTACTATTAATTTCCTCCAGATTTGCGATTAATTAGTTAACTTTTTTAATCGATTCCCGTACATAGTTAAAAACTTTCTTGGAAAGTGTTGAGCTTTCAAGGGAGGTTTTCATTTGATGTGTTTTCATCTTATAGCTGCTGTTTTTGGATAAAATACTTTGTTTAGTCTCTCTAAGCTGGTGTTAGAGGATGCAGAAGGCATGGAGGATTCGCTGTGGTGACCCCTGAAGGTAAAAGCCGAAGAGTTTATTTATTCTGTCTAAAATACATTTGAAAAATCAGATTATAACCAATACTGTGGATCTCAGTTGGGTCATTTCAAGCGGTGGTAGGGGAGAGGTTCCACAATGACTACCTGGTGTGAATTACACCTGATAACAGTTAGAAGGTAAATAAAACCAGAACATTGACAGCTTTTTATTGAACTATAGCAACATTTTGATGTTTCACCATATCTACATTCATACTCAAAGAATGAATCAGCCAACACGTTGACGGAATTGGTCTTTTGTGTCTTTGTGACTTGACTCCCACGAGGACACGTCTGTGCAAGTTAGCCCCTCTGTAAAAGTTTACTAATTTGGAAAGACAGGTCTAAGTTTCAGAAGGGATTGAAAAATGAATCCCACGTCTTTGTAGATTAGGAGAAAAAAATCCACCCTCATCTGCCCGGACTTGTAGTTCATCAAACAATTTGAGTAATCTTCTGTCAAAGTGGCCCAGTACAAGTTTCTGTTGAGATTTATGAGCTTTCTCGAAAGCTTCGTCTTAACCTAAATACCACTAAGTTGTTTCATAGCAACCTTTTATTTCTCCTCTTGCTTCATCACTACCTTGGATGCCATTTCAACTTTGACCTCATCTGGCAGCAGTCATGACCCTTCCTCATTGTCCTCTCCAAGTTTTTTTCTGTCCAAATCCAGAATTCTTTCATTCTCTTGAATCAAAATAGTGATTGATTTTCAAAATTCCCCCACAGTCGAGAGTTGAGTGAGTCAATAAAACTTTCTTACAGACTCTGCTGGTCACTGTATGAGCGACAATGGAGGCAGATTGTGATGCTCTGCCTCCTTTGTTTCTCCTCGGCTTTCCTGGTGAATGCAACACAATAGGAAGGAATGCATTTCTTTCTGCTTGAGTGATACACCCAATCAGGAGGATAACAATGTGCTTTAAAGGACTAAAAAGTCTTTAAGTATCCTCTGTGCTATCAGATTAGCCTGTAACAATCTAGCCCCCTGTGGATACCCATTCATGTGCAACGTAGGACTATCTCAAAAAAACAACACCTACACCGTCACAGTGCCTTCTTTGAAAGTTGTTTGCACCTTTGGTAATAAGCAATCGAATTATCGCATGTAATTGTTTGTCGGTAAAGGATCGCTGCATTCTGGAAATGATAGGAAATAAGGCATCAGTTTTATCAAGAGGACACGGTGAGAGAAAATATCCAAAAAGACAATCAAGGTGATTAGGTTTGGAGGAGGTTCATTATGTGGAGGAAGCTAGGCATCTGGTTAATTATTAGAAGTATGTTACGATTATTTAAAATACATTTACTGTTGATATTTTCAACTGTAAGGAATGTAAAGAAGAAATGATAAATATTATATTTCAGAAATACCTCAACTCCTAACTGGGAAATTAACACAAACTGATAAAAAGAAAAAAGAACATTTACTAAAAACACATTTTCTGCATTTTTTTGCCAAATTTAGTTACTTTACTTATATTATGAATTATTATATAACCTTTAAATTTCTTTAATCATCTTTTGATCTGTTGTTAAAGCGTTCTAACCCTCTCAGTATTAAATTAAATTTAGTAACAGAAAAAAATGTGATATTTAAGGAATAATATCATATGCGGTAGTAATATACAATTCTGACTTTTTTTTATAAGACCTTCCCACACAATGAGATCTGAGATGCCGCACATTTGCAAAATTTGGACATGTCTTGAAACTTTGGACATTTTTGTCGCTAATGCCACAACTAAGTTCTGATTAAAAAAAAGGCTAATAAAATATAAATGTGGAGTAATTAGGTATATCGGGAGTAGTTTATTAAAAATTAGTTTCTGAGTTGTCGACAGCACTCTTCTGGGTAAGCCCTCTCAAATTTCCCATCATCCTTTTGTTTACACACTCTTACAACCCCAACCTAACATTACCAGTGCAAAATGGTGAGCAGTATTGGAAGTATACAGTAAGTATAAAGTATCACAGTCTTGAGCAAGATGCCAGCTCAAATGAAGAAAACCAAAACGTGCATGGGTCTATTTGTCTGCTGGTGGATGCATCAGAATGGAGTCGGAGCTTGAGGCCTTCTGATTGAACAACTCACTCTCACTCGTCACATCCTGACGTTTGGTTGAAGACCTCTCCACGTCACTTTTTCACATTTTTGGTGTCCACAACTTGTCGTTATTTGAGTCACCGGTTGTTCCCAATAAATTACAGATCCCCAACCTCCGGGCCGCCAACCAGAACCAGTCTAGTGCCGCAACAGGGAGCGCACTGGACCCTCACGCAGTACATAGAACCGAAGGGGAAACTGGTAGTGAGTTAGGGGACCAGTCCGCGTCCAGTACTGCGTCCCAAGGGTTGGGTAGCCTTTATTTTACGTGCAGCCAGCATATCAAAAAACAACAAGTTGTGGACACCCATTAATCAAAAAACTTCTTTAAAAAGGGGGAAAAGACCTGATTCGCCAGTAAATAATCAACCTATTCTACTCAAAGATGTTTCTTAGTATTACAATCTTAACAATATTTAACGTGGTATCCCTCACAGCTTTGTGTTGATCACAAGAATGCAGAAAAAAAGAGAAATATTTCTCAGAGATAAGAAGTTGTTTTCTTACAGGCAGGGGTTCGAGATAGCATTTTTTATGTCCTATACTTGTCTTACTTGATGAGAGCATGTGGTGTGTCAGAGCTGGTATCTGTTTTCCCATTACAGCGTGGGCCTTGATGCCATGAGAAAAGTATGTTGCTGATGGAAAAAAACGCTTAAAGATGTGGTGGGACAAACAGTTAAAAAAGAAAGGCGTATACTCTTATTGTGCCAAACGTCCCCTATTTACAATAATGCCCCACCATGTAATTAAAGAAGAAAATTAGCATCGAAACCCATTTTAACTCCGCTTTATTTCATTTTCTCTTTTTCTCATGTCATTTTCCATTTCTTTTTTTCCTTTAAACGCTCAAAAAAAAAAAAAAAAAAATCACGGCCCTCCACCCCCTTATCCTCCCACCCACTCCTCTGCTGCTTTCCTGCTAGTTTGTGCCGAGGGTTGCTGACAAAAGGAATTGTGCAAACGAGTCTTTAAAATCCCTAAATGGTAGTGGTCTGCTCACAATGGGCCAAAGAATGCAAAGCTGGACAAAGGCCGGCCCTTGCCCCACCATTCCGCCCTGCGGTGATGGATCCGAACGGACGCATGAACGTGGACTGGATTTGAGGCTGCGGGGGCACCACCTCACCCCCCACTGGGCCAACCAAAAGGGAATGGCCTCAGGGATACACTAGAACCACAGCTAAGGGCCTCAAAACAATCACGACCTGTTAACAAGCCTCACCATCCATAGGCCTTGATTGATATGGGAAACGCATGCTTGCTCCTCCGTCCAGCGGCCTCTATCACTCTTTATCATCCTCAAAGCTTGAAATTATTCCCCTTTTCAAATCGGACTTTGGAGATTTACAGATCAGATGTGGGCAGCCATTAAATGTTGATTTGATGAACATAACAGGTTTATATTTTCGTTTCATGAGCATCCGACGTGCCTCCCCGGGGACGTGGGCTGTAACGAATGGCAAATCAATATGAAAGCCCGATGATAGAATCTGTAAATGGATGCGTGGAGAAATTAGAAGTGTTTTGTCAAGTGCCATTGCACCCTCAAGGCTCTTCACACAATGAAAAAGGTTAATTTGCATGGTTTAAAGATACGGAAAACAGGCTCTGACAAGCCAGATTAAATTTACAGTCCGAGATGGAGTTTCAAGGAATTTTTGCATGAAAACTGAGAAAAAGACCTAACATGGGTGATGTGGTGAGTAGTTATACAAATTCAAAATTATGATTTAATGAAGCTTTTTCTGGTAAAATAGAAATATTATGGTTGCCCTTAAGGACAAACCACACCAACGTAAAACTTAAAAAGATATTGAAGATCCCAACGACAAATAGCAAAAAAACTATAAAAAAAAAACAGTATTTAATTTTAAAAATCTTTTAAAAGTTTGGTAAAATAAAAGTAATTTCAAAATAAAATCATGTGGTGTTGTGCTTTGCTATGTAAAGGATCTCTATCAAAAAGAAAACATCCCACTCTGTTTTGTTTTTTTTTACCGATTTTAATTATTTTTGTTTTATTTAGTTAGTTTTCTCACTTTTGTAGCAACTACAGGCAGAAATTAACAAAATTAGTTATAACCTGGTACAACAGTTTCAAGTTTTACACCAGTGGTCTCCAACCACTGGGCTGCTGACTGGTACCGGTCCATGGATCAGTTGGAACCGGGCTGTGGAAGAAATTGGTTAACTATGGGGCTATATTAGGGCCATTGTTATTTGAAACCCAAATAAAACAAATGAAAAAAGAATAAAATGGCGTTTGGCCAAAAAAACAAAAAAAAAAAAAAAAGGTAAACTGTCATAAACATGTTGCTATTCTAAAATAAACATGATTATTTTCAGCTTTAAATGTTCCATTTTTAAGTTTAAACACTCAAAATGTCATTTTCAAAAATGTTTTTCAATTTCAAATATTTCTTTTTAATAATCAATTTTGAAATTTTCATATTCGAAAAAGAAAAAAAAAAGAGTTGACAGTGAAAAAATAGTTTTAAAATAGAAATTTCAAGTTTTGAAACCTAAAAAACAGAACATTTGAAGCTGAAAATAATACATTAAGTCAATAAGCAGCAGAAAAATTACACTTTTCCGGTGTTTAACATTTTTATAGGTAGTTAAAGGGTTAAGTCTGATAGAACTGTTATTTTTATTTATTGATTGATTTATGGGCTTCCCTTACCACATTTTACATGTTTGATTTCTTCTATTCCAGGAAGTAGCCTTGTGCAGTCATAGATGGATGTTTTTTCCGGGCGGGCCCCCTCCGTGCCACTTTTTGACGTTTCAGCCGTTGTACTCAGAAACACAGGATGTGGTAAACACAATCTGGTAGTTTTACAAAATAAATTTCAGAGTAAATTTATGTATTTTTTCCCTGTCTGCAACCTGGTTCTAACTAGCCCTCTGACCAGTACTGGTCCGTGTCCCAGGGGTTGGGGACCCCTGAAGAAGGTATGCATTTTTTTTACTGTTTGGGGCCTGGTACCAAGCAGTCCTTCGACTGGTACCAGTCCGCGTCCCAGGGATCGGGGACCCCTGATTAGAATTTGCATTCCTTTCCCCTGTTTCTGTCCCGGTACCAGCCAGACCTTTTGACCGGTACTAGTCCATATCACAGGGATCGGGGACCCCTGACTAGAATCTGCATTTTTTTTCCCTGTCTGCAGCCTGGTACCAAGCGGTCCTCTGACCAGTACTGGTCCGCGTCCCAGGGGGACCCCGCATGAGGGTATACATTTTTCCCCCGTTTGCAGCCTGGTACCAAGCACCCCTACAACCAGTACCGGTCTGTATCCTGGGGATCGGGAGCTCTGATTAGAATCTGTATTTTTTCTCCGTCTACAGCCGGGTATGAAGCGACCCTTGGACCAGTACTGGTCCACGTCCTGGTGATTGGGGACCCCGATTAGCTTATACATCTTTTCCCTGTCTGCGACCTGCTACCAAGCGGCCCTCCAACTGATACCGGTCCAGGTCCTGTGGGTTGGGAACCCCCAATTTAATGGAAACGGAACATATAAAAAAACGACAAGTTAGGGGCACCCAAAACGTCAAAAAGTGGCGTGGAAAAAGCATCCATATACAACGAGTTGGGAGTGAGAGTGCTGAAAAGGAGCAGTTTGGTTTTAAGTTCATGTTCTCTTCCTGTCTTCAAACAGTGGCTGTAAAACAGAACTTGAGAAATCAAGTCTCAAAGGTCAGCGATCACTGATCTCCCACGCTGTTCAAACTGCAACCGTGAAGGAGAACACTCAGAAGTACAATTTAAAGGGTCAAGTCGGGAATTTTATAGGTACTATTAAAGTGTAAAATTAACAAATACATTTTTGTATTTCCACTTACAAATGTCCACTTTCTTCGGAAAAGTCCAACTGTAACCGTTTTTTCCTCTTCTGTATCTCGTCTAATGAGCTATAATAGTTGCATAAAACTCATACAGTTCAATTTCAGCTTCCAAAGCTTCTTTGTTTGACCTGCAGAGATAAGAGAACAAAGAATGTCGGCACTATCAAAGTTTTTCCTGGAGGAGGAAGTGAGATATCTTGATTTGACTGTTTATCTTTAACACAATCCTAAACGTTACACCTGAAAAACGTTAAACCCACCTGTGTCAATCCAGCAGGACTCCAAGGCCAGCGCCGCTCACAGGGATGGTGTTCTTTAAATCCTTGACTTCATATCCTGTTTGGATTTTTCTATTTTATTCTATTTGACTGGGGGGGGGGCAATTTTCTTGGAGCGTTCACCCCAACCTATGTACTGTAAATCCCCCCAGCTGCAGCCAGAAGCGCAACAATTACATAACTGGAAAAGCTGCTGTAGAGTCACAAATCGGAGAAACGAATCGGTTTAGTTTAATGTTTAAATTTGATGAATCATTTACAAAAACCGGAAAAAGACTGTTAAGTCATAAACATAAAAAGTCTTTGTGTTCTGTACTCACTTTTTCTTTCAGTTCTTGTAAAGAACACATGTACACAAAGAAAAGAAAAAAAAAGGCTTTTATTACTTTTGAGTGGGCGGTGCCACTGATACCACTCTGATTCATATGGCTGTTTGAAGTAGGATCAGTTTTCCAGCTGTGTACAAGCCGTTCACTGAGGTATCCACCCACGGACAGGTTTGCTGCTTTCTTTCTTCCCACTTTCCTCTTTGACTGGCAACAGGGTTTGGATTGTAGCATCAAAAGAATACTACCTAAAGTGATCAGACAAAAAGCAAACGATGAGTCATAGGAGAGATAATTGTTGGACAGATTTCAGGTGCAGTAGCAGCGGATTGTTGGATCAATAAACCCTAAAACAGAAACTAGGTTCTATCTGAGGGAGCACCAGATTATAAAAAATGCTTAAATATTTGTTACATTTATCACTTTTGTTTGATTGTTTTGGATACACCCTAAGGGCACTTTGACTTTTGGATACTCCCCAAGACTTATTGTTGGGTGAGGAATGCAGAAAAATCTCACACCTTCATTTGGTTTCAGATACTGGAAGAAAACCAAAGATTGAAGTCGACCAAAAAAAAATGTATCTCAGAAACAAAACCAAGCTACCAACTTTTTCAATATAAAGAAACTTCAAGCTTATTAATTTCTACCTGGTAAATGTTCTTCTAGATGACACAGAACATGGGAAATCATAGTCTGAATCCCACTGTGGTCCTTGGCCAACACCCTTCATACTAACTATGTAGCCACAGGGGGGCCTCAGTCTGGGTCTCCCTGTACCGGTCCCCAGCCCGGATAAAGTGCAGGGTGGTGTCAGGAAGGGCATCGAGTCAAAACCCTTCCATGTGGTGACCCTTGCAAAGAAATACCGAAATGTCAACGATCAAACCTAGAAGATTTTCTTTTTGCATCGGATTCACTCCCTCTAGTTGTAAGTTTGTTACAAAGTAACATTTAGCCAACAGTTTATGCTGTGGATCACGTGTCAAGGCCCAGGGGCCGGATCCGGCCCTCCGGGTAATTATATCCGGCCCTCAAGATCATTTTATTTTATTGTTATTAATGGCCCAATATTATCTTGCGCTTATTTCTAATTTGTATAATTTTGACAAAATATATTTCTTAGGGAGAGCAAGATATTGAAAGTTATTTAAGTTGATCTATTCTGGAATAATATTCCTGCCTTTTTGTTATTCATAAATATGTTAAAAAGTTACAGTTCTAAAGTTTTAAAAATTGGCATTCTGCTAGCTTTTTGAACTATTTTGACATTTACAAAGATCTTTTAGGCTGATTTGGAGTTTAGCTAATATTTCAGCTACATGCTAGCTGTTTTGGATACCATACGTTTTTTTATGCTAATTTGGCATTTGGCAAATTTTTTAGCCGGCTATCAACTTCAGCGTTTTCAGTTATCAGCTTCAGCATTTTCAGCTTTTAGCTTCAGCTTTTTCAACCATCAACTTAAGCGTTTTCAGCTTTTAGCTTGTGCGTTTTCAGCTATTACCTTCAGCGTTTTTAGCTATTAACTTCAGCGTTTTCAGCTATAAACTTCAGCGTTTTCAGCTATTAGATTTACTGTTTTCAGCTATCAACTTCAGCGTTTTCAGCTTTTAGCTTCAGCGTTTTCAGCTATTAGATTCAGTGTTTTCAGCTATCAACTTCAGCATTTTCAGCTATCAACTTCAGCATTTTCAGCTATTAGATTTAGTGTTTTCAGCTATCAACTTCAGCGTTTTCAGCTTTTATCTTCAGCGTTTTCAGCTATTAGATTTAATGTTTTCAGCTATCAACTTCAGCGTTTTCAGCTTTTAGCTTCAGCGTTTTCAGCTATTAGCTTTAGCGTTTTCAGCTATTAGATTGAATGTTTTTAGCTATCAACTTCAGCGTTTTCAGCTTTTACCTTCAGCGTTTTCAGCTATTAGCTTCAGCGTTTTTAACTATTAACTTCAGCGTCTTCAGCCATCAACTTCAGAGTTTTCAGGTATTAGCTTCAGCATTTTCAGATATCAACTTTAGCGTTTTCAGCTATTAGATTTAGTGTTTTCAGCTTCAGTGTTTTCAGCTTTCAATTTTAGCATTTTCAGCTATCAGCACTAGCATCTTCAGTGGCCACATACAGCTTACAGCATTCACACTAGCATTATTGCAGGTAATGCTATATATGTAATTTATGATTATGTTAAAAAATTATGGTTTCAACAATTTTGATTTAAAGTGTTCAATAAATGTTTATTCTGTTCGGCCCACGGCCTAAGGTGTGTTTTGGCCCCTTGTTTGATTGAGTTGGACACTCCTGTAAATGAACCAACACGTAGGTTTGGAGGTAATTTGAGGGTCCCTTAGACCAGGGATGGCTAACTCCAGGCCTCACATTCCTGCATGTTTTCCAATTTGTTCTAATTGTCTGGACATACCCGAACCAGGAAACCAGTAGGGCTTGGATATATGGAAATAATACAGACACTGTGGCCCTTGAGGCCCGGAGTTCCCCATCCCTACTTTTGACAAATGTTCAGGTGAGTTTTTGCATTTGCCAAGCAAAATACACTATTTTAAGAAACAAATTATGGGACAATTCATCTATTTTCTTGACACAGTGTATCCCTTTCGGGGTCATGGGGCAAAGAAAGGGTACACCCTGAACAGGTCGCCAGTCCGTTGTGGGACCACACAGTCACACCCACATACACATCTAGGGACAACTCAGAGTATTCAGTTAACCCATAGAGAATGTTTTTGGACTGTAGGAGGAAGTGGTCAATCCTTCTCGGCGTGAGGCCAGAGCACTAAAGGCTAACTACTGCACCACCACGCAGCCCAGCATAGATCATCCATCCATCCATTTTCTTGACCGCTTCTTCCCTTTCGGGGTCGCGGGGGTGCCGGAGCCTATCCCGGCTACTGATGGGCGAAGGCGGGGTACACCCTGGACAGGTCGCCAGTCTGTCACAGGGCAGCATAGATCATTCAAAGGTCATATGAGTAAACCCACCTTTACTGGTTTGACTGCTTTGTGGCCCGCTCTGGAAAAATGAGACTGCAAAGAATACAAAACGTTTCAACATGACTGACGGATGTTGAAACTTTTTGACTTCAATTGACAGATGTCCTTTGCTAAGGAAAAACAGCAACTAACACAAAGAAAAAAAACAGGCCATTCAACATCTCTACTACATCAACATTTGACCAAATTTGTGCATTTTTGTCCAAATAGTTTTATTAAAACATAACATTAAATCTGGGCTCAGATATCAGTTCATAAAATCATACAAATGACTTCCTTCTGGACATACAATTCGTGACTCCTATGTTTTACCTAGTGCACAACAAGATGTTGTGTTAGCAGGAACAGATCTTGTTCTAGAGCACTTTACAAAATCTTCTGCAACAAAACATGACAGATCTGCTAAATAAACACTGGAAAAACACAGAGGATAAAGAAGTTTGTGGAAAATTCGACCAACAGATCCAACCGAAGCTGTGTAGGGTGAGAAGTAGTTACCTCTTCAAAGTCAACCAGTCGTTTTGACAACTCTGAAGATAAGAATCCATCATTCGGTCAATATGTGTCCATCAAGGTAACCCACGTTTACTAGTTCCTTGAAGCAGGGTTTAATGAGGTTAGCTGTTACACAATCAAGGCTGTCTGCAACAAAAAAGTGTCCAAACTTCAAAGCAGGACGATTGCACAAGAAATATTCACTGAGGAAATTCTTTATTTTAGGATCAAAATTGCATTTCATTAGGGGGTTAGCCTTTTGATTAGCAATCGTCACCTTTAAATTAACTCAACCGGGCATGTTCCAACATTTCTCGTCATGTTTTTACCACATATATGACTATTTTCAGAGAGTAAAGGTGAAACAATCCAAACAAGTACTATCATAGTGCCACAGTAGCTAACTCAAATGTTTTCAGTTTTTGATCATGTAGATCAGAATAGATATCTTGAAGCTCAAATCCATAGATGGTGATGACAAATCTGTTGTCCGTCCACTTGGCAATTTCTATTTACGACCATTTCTGATAACATTTTTGGAGTTCCAGTAGCAGAAATGTTCCTTTGCCAAAAGAGTCTCTAAAACCTGGAAGGTAGTAAAATATCGGTCAAAGTACAGGAGTATTCCTCTGGGAATCTTTATTTCTTAAAGCAGTATCTTGATGTGTAACTTTTGTATTGCTCCAACGCAGACACAAAATGTTATGAAATAAAGAACAAAACATTTAATTGTGCACACATTTACATTCACATATATATATATGATTATTCTCCTGGAAAAAGTGTTTTTTTATTTTTATTTTTGGTCCACAGTGAACGATTGCACTCCTCTGGTTCTGCCTCTGGGTCTTCCACATCTGAACTTTCACCCTTTTCTGCCACATCCACTCTCTGTGGGCTTTGCTCCTCCTAAAGCTCTAGATCTGAATCCCCCTCAGTGATTCTGTAAAGAATCCTCTGTATCTCTGTTGTTGAGCCGTCCACAGAAAAACACAAGTACAAAATCCTGACGTCCAATGCAGAGATTTTAAAAAAAGGAGAGTTTTGGAAATGAAAATGAAAAAGTCAGCTCTGTAAACTTGCTCAGATGTTCTTGAGAGGCCAAAGAAAACAACACTTGTATATTAAAAACTTCAAATGTGAACAAAAATGAATGACGTGTGTTTTCTACAGTAATGAAGATTTTATCCAATAAACACAGCTGTTCTTTTTAAAAATCAGCATTATAAGTAAGGCATATAATGTGGAATAGGTATGTCCAAAGTCTGGCCTGTGGGCCAAATATCCACCGGTCCACGGGGTCTTGTCGTACGACGAATACTATGTGGCCCTCACACTTTCCTAGAACTGTGTGTACGGTTTCTTAATTGTGATTGGCTAAAGTATGTTATATGTAGGGGTGTGTATTGGCAAGAACCTGGCGATACGATACGTTTCCCGATACGTGTCTAACGATAAGATACATATCGCGATATATCCATTTAGAACCAATAATAATTCTTCCCCTCTCCCTTCCCCTTCATTAATCCCTCCAAATGGAGAGTTATGAAATAATTGTGTCTCATATTTCAGACGTCACTTTTGTCGATGTAGTCGTCAATAATCGCTGGTCCGCTAGCGTTAGCACAGAGCTTCCAGCGCTTGAATACATATAACAACCGCAGTTTTATGACTTTAAAAAGGTCATGCTACAACAAAAGGTAATTATTTACATTTTTGTAAACTTCTGTGGTTCAGAGCGCTTCTCAGCGCGACACGGTTTACCCTCACGTGGGAGGACTTTATATCCATCAGTTTGGAGGGTCGGATTTAAAAAAATACATTTCCCAGACATAATTAGCACTTAAACTGCTTCTTCAAATGGAGGGAAAGGGAGAAGGGAAGAATTGGGATTGGGCCTTAATGTTAGCGAAAGATTCTCTTTTCAGAGATCTCGTTTTGGACGTCCGTAGCTCTTCAGCTCTTTCAGCTATTAAAATATTCCACTCTTCTTATGCTAGATTTTTTGACCGTTTTCGCAATTGCTGAGAATTTTTAGGCTGTTTTGGAGTTTAGATAAAACTTCAGCTATATGCTAGCTGTTTTGGCTAATTTAGTTTTTTTTCATGTTTTTAGGGTAATTTGGACCTTAGCTAATATTTTAGCTTCATGCTAGCTGTTTAGAAAAAATTACACAATTAATTTTTTATTTGTTTTTTGTGGCTAATTTGGCATTTAGCTTATATGTAAACTACATGCTAGCTGTTTAGGCTAATTTGGAGTTTAGCTAATATTTCAGCTTCATGCTAGCTGTTTTGGCAAATTACACATTTGACCAGTTTTTTGGGGCTAATTTGTCATTTAGCTTATATTTAAACTACACGCTAGCTGTTTTGGCTAATTTAGGATTTTTTTTTGTTTTATTAGGCTAATTTGGAGCTTAGCTAATATTTTAGCT
>NC_050535.1:7242533-7243050 GCF_002922805.2 Oryzias melastigma
AGCTTCATGCGAGCTGTTTAGAAAAAATTACACAATTAATTTTTTATTTGTTTTTGTGGCTAATTTGGCATTTAGCTTATATGTAAACTACATGCTAGCTGTTTAGGCTAATTTGGAGTTTAGCTAATATTTCAGCTTCATGCTAGCTGTTTTGGCAAATTACACATTTGACCAGTTTTTTGGGGCTAATTTGTCATTTAGCTTATATTTAAACTACACGCTAGCTGTTTTGGCTAATTTAGGATTTTTTTTTTGTTTTATTAGGCTAATTTGGAGCTTAGCTAATATTTTAGCTTTATTCTAGCTGTTTTGGCAAATTACACATTTAACCAGTTTTTTGGGGCTAATTTGTCATTTAGCTTATATTTAAACTACATGCTAGCTGTTTTGGCTAATTTAGGATTTTTTTCAGTTTTTTAGGCTAATTTGAAGTTTAGATAATATTTCAGCTTCAAGCTAGGTATTTTGGCTAATTTAGTATTTTTTCAGTTTTTTAGGCTAATTTGTAGTCTAATGT
>NC_050535.1:7243162-7256316 GCF_002922805.2 Oryzias melastigma
TGGCATATTTAGAATTTTTTTCTGTTTTCTAGGCTAATTTGGCATTTTGCAAAAGTTTGTTTATAGCTATCACTTTCATCGTTTTCAAGTATTAGCTTTAGCGTTTTTAGTTATCAATATCAGCATCTTTAGCTATTAGCATTAACATCTTAAGCGGCCACATTCAGCTTACAGAATTCTCACTAGTATTATCACAGGTAATGCTATATATCTAGTTTTTTAAAAGTTTTAGTGTTATTTTTTAAATGAATATTTCAGAAATTAATTATTTCAAATTTGACAATGTGGAACTTTCTGGAAAACTTGTTTATGGTTATGCTGTAATTGTTACAGGTTAAATGTAAAACTAATAAAACATTTTAAGAAAATTCTTAAAAAATAGATACAATGCTACAACATGTTGGATATTATTAGCTTACAACTACTTCTGCACAGTTTTAGTTCATTTTTCACCAGATTTTTTTTAATAACTTGAAATTGAATTAGAAAAAAAGACTCAGTAATGACCTAATTATTAGTATAGACATACAAAGTTTTTGAATGTTGGCAAATAATAAATGTCAGTATAAGTTCAAAAATTGCATTTTTATTGCAGGAACTTAACCTCCAAATGGGGCCGAACTACAGCACCATGCAATTAATGTAAGCCACACTTCCCAACTGAACCTGGAACAAAAGCTGCTCAACACCCCTCTTGTTTCTTTAGTTAAATTCATGCCAGCAAGGGTGCAGTGCAATAAATTATTGTCCAATAAAGACAGAAAAAAAAAATAAAAATGGTTGTTTTCTTGCCAAATTGTTAAGCTGCACCACTGATAGAAGCAGCAAAACCAGACACGTCAGCAATCATCCTCTGAGTGAATGACGGATCTAAAACAACATTCCCGAGCAGATCTGTCCTTTATGAGCTGGATGTCAAAAGGGGGGGTAGAGACGAAAGTTTTAGAATATGTAAAGTAGGGTGCACAGGTCCCAACAAAGGGGTAGAGAGGCAAGGGCCACCCTGACAGTCTTCGGGGAGCAGGTTTTTTTAGGGGTGTGGGGTTACTAGAGGGATGCTAGGCAGAAACGGAGAGGGGGTGTTACCCTCTTCAAAGCCTTTCCGCTGGTTCTGGGGCCCTGTAGATGGAGAATGTGGGTGGGGGGGTGAGGCGGCGGGGCTGGTTGGTGGAGTTGGGGGGTAAAGTAGAGAAAGGGAGAATTAGGAAACCCTTTCTTTGTCGGCGGGCATCAGGGGGGTCAGTTAGACACTGAACACTTCGGGAAGATTAACCGGCCGGGCCCGGTCGGAAGCTGAAGGGTAGGTGGGAGGGTTGGAGATAGGGATAAAGGGGGGCTTGCTTTGTTTCTGATGCACGATAGGATGCTGGAAAGGAGAGAAGGAATGTAAGACACGGAGATTGATTGATCGGTACAGTGATGAAGGGAGGGAGGGAGAAGCTAAGCTTCAGGTCGTTACTTGATTCTTATGCGATGAGAGAAGAGGATAAGACTCTGTCTGCAGCTTGATAGAAAAATGGTGAAAAAGAGATGAATGGTGGGGGTGTGTAAGAGTGAAACCTGACAGAAAGTCTGAAAACTGAACGTTTAAGGTGGGGAAACCGGGAGGAATTTTTGTGTGTGTGGGGGGGGTTTACCTCCATACGGATTAGTGCAGCTCCCCAATGGGGAAAGGGATGGGATGAGAATGAGGGGAGGCAGGATAGGATGAAAGTTAGGGTTGGGTGGGGAGGGTGAGAATGAAGAATTGCCATTCGCTTCACTCACTTCACTACGCAGGAACAAAGCATGATGGGAGGTACTTGACATTACACTCTTCCAGGCCATGCTTGTGTGTGTGTGTTCGTCAGAAAAAGAATTTGTGTGTCTCAAGATTCACTGGTATCTATATATATATGTATATATACATATATTTAGAATTTAGAATTCATAGAGTTATTAAAAAATATTTTAGAAAGAAAGTTGAGCAAGAAGAGTGTTCTTTCAATTTGCTTATTTATGGACGCAAATTAAACACTTAACATTTTTTAAATAAGATACTTATTTTATGTTTTGAGACTGTTAGCTAACATTGCATGAACTAAAATGCATTTTTAGTGAGAAAAGCCCCCCAAAGATCAATGGTGTATTTTTATTTCAAATTTGTTTGTTTGTTTGTTTGCCTGAAACATAAATTTATTATATAATTGCATAAAAAATATTTATATTTTTCTCTAGTTGGGTAAGCACCAAAAACTAAATAATATCACTATATAAAAAATAGAAAAAAAAACTTGAATAATTCATCATTAACCTATAAATGATTGTAAAACAGCAATTTAATTAACTAAATGCCTGAATTGCTAAATAATTGTAATTTTTACTGTTATTTGATTTTATTTTTTAGA
Source organism: Oryzias melastigma (assembly GCF_002922805.2). NCBI lineage: Eukaryota > Metazoa > Chordata > Actinopteri > Beloniformes > Adrianichthyidae > Oryzias > Oryzias melastigma. The sequence goes on from NC_050535.1 coordinate 7,245,550, forward strand.
AAAAAAAAAAAAAAAACACCTCCAGTCACAAATACAGAATCGCGAAGGCTCACTCCTCCTCGTTCTGAATGCCTCAGACCAGAGGGAAGTAGCAGCTTTGGTCCTTCGAGTTCTTCAATTAGTTCAGAAAATTGTCCTTACCAAAGTGTTTCAGCTAATGGTTCAGTATGGGTAAAATGCTTACATATGGGCATTCCTACAAGGGAAAACAGTAAAACAAACATATCCCCATATCATCACACTTCCTCCACAAACTTTGAGCTTCGTACCACATAGAGCACACGTGTCAAAGTCAAGGCCCGGGAGCCGGATCCGGCCCTCCAGATCATTTTATTTTATTGTTATTAATGGCCTGATGTTATCTTGTGCTTATTTCTCACTTGCATAATTTTGGCAAAATATATTTTTATGGAGAGTAAAATATTGAAAGTTATTAAAGGTTTAAGTTGATTTATTCTGGATTAATATTCCTGCCTTTTTATTATTCATAATTATGTTAACAGTTACAGTTATAACGTTTTACAAATTGGCATTCTGCTAGCTTTTTTGACTGTTTTGGCATTTAATGAGATTTTTTAGGCTATTTTAGAGTTGGCATTTAGCTAATATTTTAGCTAGCAATCAGCTTCAGCATTTTCAGCTATCAGTTTCAGTGGTTTCAGATATCAGCTTCAGCGTTTTCAGCTATCAGCTTCATCATTTTTAGCTATCAGCTTAAGGGGTTTTCAGCTATTGGCTTCAGTGTTTTCAGCTATCAGCTTCAGCATTTTTAGCTATCAATTTCAGTTTTTTATCTATCAGCTTCAGCATTTTCAGGTTCAGCTTTTTCAGCTATCAGCTTCAGCTTTTTCAGCTATCAGCTTCAGCGTTTTCAGCTATGAGCTTCAGCATTTCAGCTATCAGTTTCATCATTTTTAGCCATAAGCTTCAGGGATTTAAGCTATTGACTTCAGCGTTTTTTGCTATCAGCTATGGCATTTTCAACTATCAAATTCAGCGTTTTTAGCTATCAGCTTCACCATTTTTAGATACCAGCTTCAGGGTTTTCAGCTATTGACTTCATCGTTTTCAGCTATCAGCTATGGCATTTTCAGCTATCACATTCAGCATTTTCAGATATCAGCTTCAGCATTTTCAGATATCAGCTTAAGCGTTTTTAGCTATCAGCTTCAGGGTTTTCAGCTATTGACTTCAGTGTTTTCTGCTATCAGCTATGGCATTTTCAGCTATCATCTTGAGCATTTTCAGCTGACACCTTCAGCGTTTACAGCTTCAGGGTTTTAAGCTATCAGCTTCAGCGTTTTCAGCTTCAGCATTGTCAGCTATCAGCTTCAGCGCTTTCAGCTATCAACTTCAGTGTTGTTAGCTATCAATTTCAGCATCTTCAGCGGCCACTTTCCGCTTACAGAATTCCCAATTGCATTATCACAGGTAATGCTATATATCAAGGTCATAAATTTGTTAAAAACTTTCAGTTCTTAAGCTTTAAAACTTTAGAGTGTTAAATAAATGTTCATTTTGGTTGACCCGCAACCTAAGGTGTGTTTTGGATTTTGGCCCCTTGTGTGATTGAGTTTGACACTCCTTACATAGAGAGTGGTCAGATAATATGATTTTGTTTTAGATTGGGATTCTAAACTGGTGTACAGTTTATGGCGCTGGTTCTGTTGGGCCATTTCTGAACACAAGCAGCAAAAGATTCAACAACCTTTCTACTTCAGCACATTAGGAGACATTAAGAATGGAAAAAAGGGAAAAGGTAGAGTTCTGCACTAAAAGAGAGGCCCTTTGAACTTTTGCAACAAGCCTTTTCCTTTGAACAAAACCAATGTCTTCCTCTTATCTCCTTTGCCCTCCCCAGGTCCACCCCCCACCTCTTGTTTCTGTCCTCTGTTGAGTTAGTTGACTCATTCTAAAGCACCTACAGCCCACGGCCCGCTCCTATTGGTCCTTCTGCGCTCTCCCACACTGAGTGCCCATGGCTCCTGAAGTGATGCTCTTTGTGTGGGGTTCAGGGGTCGTGCCTATTAGCGTGAAGAAAGCCCTGCTGAGTCTTATCCCGACCCGGACCAGGATGCAGGGTTCTTCAGCCCAACCTCAGCTTGGTCAGCCCCCTCCACCGGACGGGGCACTTTCATCCTTTTGTCAGAAGGTCAATGAGCGGACCCCCAAAAGGGAAGGAGGGCCTCCAGCAATAATGATATGCATGACAGTCATTGTATGACCCCCATGGGGGGGTCATGGTTGGTTGAGGTGGGTGTGTCAAGGGAAGGAAGGGCAGAGCGGGTAACTACGAATTGTAGAAGTAAATAAATTACATATAAGTTCAAACAAGAAGAAAAATCCTCAGAATATCGAGATGAGATTCTGGAACCTCTACTTTCTTCAAGACATTAGTTTGTACATTTCATAAATAAAATAATTTTGTTTTTGTCAATTTGTGATATGTTGATCATTTTAAATGTTGTATTGATGTGAAGCATGAAAAGATCTTTTATTATTTTTATTTTAATATATCATCGTTTCCCTTATTTTTGTGTTAAATATAACTTTTTTGTACTTGTATAACAATTTCACACTGTCACTGCTGCTTTAATAAGATTACAAACTTTTTAAATAATTGAAGATTAAAAAATATGTTTACAATAGAGCTGGGAATTGAACAAAAAAATAAAATAAACAAATTGATCGTAAACCTGGGCAAAAATTAATCACAATTAACTTTCTTTTGGTTGTAGTATTTGCCGACAGCCTATTATTATCTGCAAATAATCACAATATAAAATCACACCCAAAACTGTACATTTAGAGCATTTATTTTTAATGTCAATCATGTAAAAAAAATCAGATTAATCACAGTTTTGTGTTGTGATTAATCACTATTCATAACAATGTTTTACTAGGGTTTGAACAAAAACGCAGGCTTAAATCGGCAAGTCAAAGCAAAGGAAGTGCAATAAATTTGCTTTAATGAATATTAATGTGCTAACTCTGTTTAATTCATCGTTAATGGATTAATGCTAACAGTCTTTGTTTCAAGTATTTTAACAAAAAAAGCTGAATTATAGTTGTAATAGAGCAGAAATACTTAAAATGCATGGTACAAAGCATATAAACAAAAGCAAATACATATCTAATAAGAATAGCTGATATTTGCATAAGAATGTGTTTTTTTTAACACAAATGTACTCAAAAGTAAAAGTAAGAAGTGTCATGTAGTAGAACTATTCTTAGAAAGACAACTTTTTAAGTGCAATTTTTTTTGGTAAAAAATGCTACAATCTACCTCTGATAAGGAACAAAATATACCACAAATGTTTATATGTCCAAAATACATACTTACTTTACTTAAATTCTCACTGTCCAGTCTGAGTTATTTTTAGTTGGAGCTTTGAGAACGAAACTGTGTGAATTTATCTTCACTCAACTCATTCTTCAGTTTCATGGAAGATCATCTAAACCAGGAATAGAACACTCCAGGCCTCAAGGGATGCATGTTTTCCAACATCCCCTGCTCTGGCATGTTCTAATTGTCTGGAAACACCTGAACCAGGTAATCAGTCATTAGTAGGGCTTGGATATCTGGAAATGATGTAGACGCAGCGGCCCTCAAGTTGCCTTTCCCTGATTCCTCTTCTTAGCCGCTTGTCCCCTTTGGGGTCATGGGGGTGCCAGAGCCTATCCCGGCCACTGATGGGAAAAGTCAGGGTACACCCTGGTCGCCAGTCCGTCACAGGGGCTCAATCACACACCCGTACACACTCTCATACACTCCTAGTTGCAATTTTAGAGTCACCAGTTAACCTATGAAGCATGGACGGTGGGAGGAAGCCAGAGTCCTCAGAGAAAACCCAAGCATGCACGGGGAGAGCATGCCACACAGAAAGGTCCCAGTTTGTGGTTCTGTTTCAGGTCCCCTAGCCGGGACTTGAACGAGGACGTCTTGCTGTGAGCCAAGAGCAACATCGTACAATAAACTGGATTGGCCCCACAACGCGGAGGCCCAAAGTTGCCTCCATCTTCTGAGTGGACATCCTTTGGAGTGTGCAGACCTCTGTGAAGGCCTTTTTTATGACTCTGTGTTATCCTCCGCGCTCTACTAAGTTGTTGTTTACTGGGGAGCGAGCAGCATCAACCGGGACATAATGAGGCTGAATAGGCTGGCCAGAAAGGCCAGATCTGTCCTTGGTAGCTCACTGGACTCTGTGCAGGAGGTAGTTGAGAGGAAGATGTTGAACAAGCTCACCCATCGTGGACATCAGCTCTCACCTACTACAGTCTACTGTTAGGGGAGGAGAAGTTCCTGGAGGAACTGACTTGACATCAGACTGTTCACAACTCCTGTGTGAGACTTTTAGGTTATCCAAAAATTACTCATTCATTAATCAATTTGTATATTTACTTATTTGTTTGTAATTGACCATTTGGTGATATACGATTTGTATCATTATTTGCTTGTTTGTTGAGGTGCCATGAGGGGTGAATTTCTTTTATTTGAGACAAATGAGGTTCGAGTCAAATACTCCATCCATCTTCTTCCACTCATCAAGAAACGGTTCGCAAGGGAAGCAGTCTAAAAAAAGATACCCAGACTTCCCTGTCCCCGGTCACTTCCTCCAACTGCTCTGGCAATAAATTCCCAGGCCAGCTGAGAGACATAGTCTCTCTAGAGTATTCTGGGACTTCCTCGGGTCTCTGCTCAGTGGGATATGCCCGGAACTCCTCTCCAAGGAGGCACCCAGGAGGAATCCCGACCAGATGCCCTGGTCAACTGGCTTCTCTCAATATGGAGAAGCAGCAGCTCTACTCTGACATCTCACAGAGTCTCTCTATCTCTAAGGGAGCGCCCAGCCCCCCCTTCGGAGGAAGCTCATTTCAGCCGCTTGTATTCGGGACCTCGTTCTTTTGGTCATGACTCAGAACTCATGACCATAGGTGAGTTTTGGAATGAAGAAAGCTTTGCATTCTGGCTCAACTCATCTCTTCACCACAACGGACTGGTGCAGCGACCGCATACCTGTCCACCTGTCAATCTCACTCTTCGATCTTCCCTCACTCGTGATCAAGACCCCATCCATTTATCTTCTTCCGCTCATCCGGGACCGGGTCGTGGGGGCAGCTGTCTGAGCAAAGATGCCCAGCCTTCCCTCTCTCCGGCCACTTTCTCCAGCTCCTCTGGGGAGACAAGCGTTCCCAGGCCAACTGAGAGACGTAGTCTCTCCAGCGTCTCTTCCCTGGGCCTTCGCCCAGTGGGACATGCCCGGAACACCTCTCTAGGGAGGTGTCCAGGAGGCATCCGGATCAGATGCTCGAGCCACCTCAACTGTCTCCTCGCGATGTGGAGGAGGAGCAGCTCTACTCCGAGCTCCCTCCAGGTGACTGAGCTCCTCACTCTATCTTTAAGGGAGCGTCCACCCACCCTCCAGAGAAAACTAATTTCAGCCGCTTGTATTCGGATCAAGACCCCAAGATACTTAAACTCCTCTACCTGAGGGAAAACTACCATTCTTCCGTTCAATTCAAACACTTCCAATCAGAATTCGGGACAATTTTTCTTTAAAAAACAAATACTTTCTTGCTTTAAATTTGTATTTTCTTGATGGCGATCAATTCCATATCCCATAGTTCACTTTTTTATGTACAGAGAAGATACTTGTGAATGCTACTGAAAGTAAAGAGTGTAGTTTTTCAAAACACACTCTTGTCTGACTGACTTGATGAGCCACACAGAATGGCAAGAGGGAGACGCACAGACACGAGGAGGCAGACAGGAGGACGGCTACAAGGTTACACTTTCTGCCATTTTCCATGGACAAGTGTCAGAAGGACCACACTGTCAACTCTGTCTGTCCACTTGCTGCGTGTCACCATCTCAAGACAGATCCAAGATCAGTGTGTGTGATGAGGATGAAGAGTATTAGCCAGCTCCCCGCTGCTAGAGCTGTGAGAGTGAGTTTCCAGAAGAGAGGGGGTAATTATGGGACCTGTTGTGTTGAAGGGAAGCCAGGCCACCGTGGAGGGATTAAGACCGCCAATCCTCACCGCCTTCCTTCTCTTTGGCTCCGTTACCCCCTTGATCTTCATTGTACCTCTGTAAAACTAAACTAACTCTCTTATGGTGCCATAATAACTTATAAAAACTCGAGCTGACTTTTTGAATTGTGACTTTTGTCAGAAGTGGTCGAAAAGTCAGTATTTGTATTGGATTTAAAGTCATTTGGTTTCAAGATCCAAATGTCAAACAGGTAAAAAGTTGACTTTTTGTGATAAATAACCTTAAAGAGGAGAAAAATGACTTAAATTTTGTTGCAACAAAATAAAGTCACTTTTAACTTGTTTTAAATACTCAAGATTTCAAACACATTTTGGTTCAAACATTTTTGGTGATTAAATCTATTTAGCAACTACTGAAAATAATTCATACATGAAACCATTTAATACCAATTACATTAAAGCTTAGAGTTTAATAGTTTTTCTGGACCTTTTTCCACACGTGTCAAAGTCAAGGCTTGCGGACTGGGTGGGTGTCAAAATGATGATGGGGGCGGATTAGAACAGGTTTCTTTAAGGTGAAGAGACAGATTAACAGTTTAAAGGCCGCATGGAAACCTGGGATGAACTTTCTGTCCTTTCCTGACCTATATCTTTAAATTGTATGTACTTTCCAAAGTACCACATGTGCAGCATTTGTTAAAAGATAATGTAAAGAATGTGTCAAAGTCAAGGCCCGGGGGCCGGATCCGGCCCTCCGTGTGATTCTATCCGGCCCTCCAGATCATTTTATTTTATTGTTATTAATTTTCACAAAATATATTTTCATGGAGAGTAAAATATTGAAGTTATTTAAGTTATTTAAGTTTTAGGTTGATCTATAATAATATTCCTGCCTTTCTATTACTCATAATTATGTTAAAAAGTTACAGCTTTAAAGTTTTAAAAATTAGCAGTCCACTAGCTTTTTGGACTATTTTGGAATTTACTAAGATTGATTAGAGTATTTTTTAGTTAAGCTAATATTTCAGCTACTTGCTAGCTGTTCTGGCTAATTTAAGCTTTTTAAAAAAATAGTTTTTTAGGCTGTTTTGAAATTAGGCTAATAGCTGTTTTGGCTAATTAACCCTTTTTTAAAGATACATTTAGGTTTAGCTATTTTTTCAGCTACATGCTAGGTGTTGTGGCTAACCTTAGTCTGTTTTTTTTCATTTTTTCGACCAATTTAACATTGGGTAAGGTTAGCTGCCTGTGAGTTTTAGCATTTTTAGATATTAGCTTCAACATTTCAGCTACCAATTTTAGCATTTTCAGCTATCAGCTTCTGTGTTTTTAGTTACAAATTTCAGCATTTTTAACTCTTTCTAAAAGTTTTTAGGCTGTTTTGGAGTTTAGCTTGTATGCTAATATTTCAGCTACATGCTGGCTTTTTTGGGCTAATTTAGGCTTTTCTTTTTAAGTTTTTAGGCTGTTTTTGAGTTTAGCTATTTTTTCATCTACATGCTAGCTATTTTGGCTAGCCAATTTTTTTGGTTTTCTTTGTTTTTTAGGCTAATTTGGCATTTAGCTAATATTTTAGCTGGCTATCAGCTTCCGCGTTTTCAGCTATCAGCTTCAGCGTTTTCAGCTATTAATTTCAGCATCTTCAGCTATCAACACTAACATCTTTAGAGGCCAAACTCAGCTTACAGCATTCTCACTAACATTATCACAGGTAATGCTATATATCTAATTCAGAATAATATTAAAAAGTAACAGCTTTAAAGTTGTAAAAATACAGTTTTATTTTGTTCAGTAAATGTTTATCCTGTTCGGCCTGCGACTTAAGGTGTGTGTTGGATTTGGATTGTGCGATTGAGTTTGACACTCAGCATGTTCTCTAGCACACAGAAATGATCTTATGCAGGGAAAAGCAACGCTTTGATGGATCCATTACAAATCCCACATTGGCCAATTATCTATTTTAGCATGATTGTTCGCTCTCCTCCTCTTCCAGACCTCCTTTGATCCCACTCATTTCTCCTTGTGTCACTCTAGATCTCTGTACAGGTATAATATTTCCACCTTAAAGCACTGCTTGAATCTTTTCTCTGACCATTAAAGTCCTTCCTGCTAATTCACAGACCACTTCTTCGCTCATCATAATATCTCTCTTTTTTATTTTCTTGGCCTTCTTGCAAACCAAAAAATGGTGGTATCTCTGTTTGCTTATAGAAAAAGACGAAGGAAACAAAGGAGCCAAAAGCTGTAGGAAGGAAGACAAAGAGACTGAGAAACAGAGGTGGACAAAAAGCTCTGAGAAGAATGGAGTAAGATAATGGAGTGAGAGAAGGAATGACAAAAGGGCCTTTGCTTGTGGTTTGTTTGATCAGGGAAGAGCGGCACTTATCGGATCGCTCCCCTGTCTCTCTGACTCAGTCATCAGTGCTGATTCATCCAAATGGATCCCAGAAGCAGTAGCTCATAGCACACAAACCCTCTTATATCCCCTAATATAAAACACACTTGCCTAATCACTCACAGTGCATCTCGCTGCACAGACAATCAATCTGTCTGCTCGGCCATAACTCCTCAAAGCTTGTATCATAGAGGCAACTGGAAAGAAGCGACTGCCAAACACAACTCCCCAACTTGTGGGTTTGCTGCACGTCTGTCCTCCAGCATCAAAGGGACGGGGTGCGAAGCCAAAGTCCGGGTGAGACTTCTCTGTCTGTGTGCGCATCAAAAGGCACGAGTGAAGACAGCGGAGCGGCAGGGATGGGAGCATCCCCACGGGGGTGCAGCGACACCACACAGCATGGCACGAAAACACACATTCTAGGAAAAAGACACGGAGAGTATCATGCCTCTTCTGTCTGCCTGTAACCCGGGCAACCCTGGCACCGAGAGGTACCCCGTCTTAACCTCGCCCCACCCACAGGATCCTTTAGAGTCCATCCAGCCGAACGTCAAGTTCACCCCCCGATGCCCTGCTTCACAGCGAGCTGTTGACTCAAACTGGCGCGCCACGGACTCTGAAGGGGGTATTTTCACAACAGATTCACCCCAAAGTGGGGCTCGCCCGCGCAGGGTACGTCTCAATCAGCAGGGGCGCAGTCCAGAGGGGCCCCTCTTTCCATTCCTGCAGTCATTCTCACTCCATGGCCTCCCACTGGTGTGCATGAAGCGGGAGATGCATCCCCCTTTCTGCCTCCACCTCCAAAACCTCTTTTCTTTTCGACTGGGTCCAACTGTCCTCGTGCAAAATCACACTTTGAGTCTCCCTCAGATTGAGGAAACAATGCCAAGATGAATCAACACTCCGATAACGAGACAAAGGGTGAGGAGGACGGGCGACAGAGGGACAGGCAGGGCCTAACAGGGACACTGATGGCTTTATACAAGCAAGTGGAAGAAAGTGTTCCTTCTCCAACACACTCCTCTCTGTGTCTGTCACTCCACCCGGCTGCTCCTCCCCTGCTGTCGATGACAGAAACAGACCGAGTTCGGCCGCAGAGAAACTCAAAGGAGAGGAGGGTGGAGATGGGAGAAGAGGTGGATGAGAGCAGACAAGGCAGGACATTATCGCAGCAGGAGTCCAAAGAGTGATGCTCTGTAGTTTCCTTCCTCCTCTCACTACTTTTTCAGTCCACCTTTTCTTCTCCAATCTCACTTTTTTTGATAACTTTAAGCAAAAGTAGGAAAAAATAGAAGCTTAACTGGCGTAATTTGGTGGCCAAAATTCCCTTTTTATAGAAAGTTTTCTGCTAAATACTTTGGAGCAATTTAAAACCAATTAAAAAGTTTATAAAACCAATTTCTAATTAAAAAAGGCAAATTAAATGACATATTTCTTATTTTTTGCTTTCTATTTCACAATCATTGATGTCTTTAGTCTTTTTTTTTGTCTTTATTGTTCAGTACAAATACAAGACATAGCAAGAATTCATAAAATGAAAGTCAAGTACAGTGAAGAGAGGCAAAAAGCTCAAATGTTTTTGGTTGATTGTCTTTATTTGCACATACATAAAATGTAATCACATGGATTACAGAGACAAGGAGAGACAGGCAATGGTCTTAAGGTCTTATATGACCACCTCCCCCAAAACATGATCATGCAACAGAAACAGAAATGCTAATAAAAATAAAATTGTTACATTTCACCCCATTTGCGTTTTTTTAAAAAAGTTTATAAGCTTAATTTTAATTGTTTTTTAAAATGTCACTAACAAAGAATAAGAAAATGTCTTATTCGAGGCCTTCCCCTTAAAAGAGTCAAATACATATATCTGTCATACTGTATATACATTTATATTCCATAAAGATTTAACTGTTTAACAACGGAAAAAACACCAAAAAAGGTATTTTTTTTCTGCTGCTTATCACCTTGATACGGAGCTCTAAAGCACACGTGTCAAAGTCAAGGCCCGGGGGCCGGATGCGGCCCTAAAGATAAAGTGGCAATACATATAAGTACTACATACAATTAATTGCAGAATATATAAATATATCATCGATAAAATAATACCAATGGGGACAAAAGGGAGAAACATTTCCAGGACCAAACACGTATATTTTAGTACAGAAAATATTCAAACAAATATAAGGTAAGTGTAACATGTAAAAAGCCAGCATATATTATAAGTCAGATTTTTCTGTTATTTGTTTATTAAAAGCTGAAAGGTTTAAGCTGATATTTTAAACTTTCTTTGTTGTTACTGAACCCATTATCCACGTTTTTGTCCCTAATTTTGTAGGGGACGATGTCACTGTAAAGTTGTGTTATCTGTAGAATTT